>NC_060145.1:338768678-338838678 GCF_021461385.2 Schistocerca piceifrons | reverse complement strand
GTGTGTGTGTGTGCACAGGTGTGCCCATTCATACTTTTTTCAGGAATGTATACAAATGAATTGGTTGTGATTGATGGTTTTTGTGTTTTGTTGGTGGTATTTATTGTAATTTGTTTTGTGAATGTTTTATTTGCATTTCTTTTTGTGTGTTTATATTTTTATGTGTTTTCCTTTTTGTGTGTCTTTTTCGTACCATTTTTGTTAATATTTCTTTTTTGCATCTCCTTTTTGCATGTTTTTTTGCACCATTCATTTGCATTTATTTTTCTTGCTTCTCTTTTTATGTGTCTGTTTTTGCATCTGTTTTTGTGAGCCTTTTTTGTATCACCTTTTTACATGTTTTCTTAAATGTCTTTTTCTACTTGTCTTTATTTGTGTGCTTTTTGGGTGTCTTTCTTTGCATATCTTTGTCACTTATGATTCTTTTTTGCAAAGGTTTTAGTATATCTCTTTTCACATATCATATTGCACATATTGTTTGCATATCTTTCTTTACATCTTTTTTTCTACTTTCTTCTTTTTCTGCACTTCTGTTTTATTTTTATATCTCTCCTCAAGTTCTTTTTTCCCAAATCTTTTTTAACATGTCTTTTTATTTACAAGTCCTCTTCTTTTGTACATCTATTTTTAGAATGTCTTTTTATTTAGCACAATTTTTATGAGGTTTTCTTTCAGAGTTTGTAATGACTGTTGATAAGTATTAAACTTTAATTGAGCATCTGTATATAAACGAAAGTATGTGTTTATTTTCATGGGTAATGTTCTATTAAGAGGTGAAGGAGTGGCAGGTGTCAAGGTGTAAATTAATAGTAGGCAGGTGCAGGTTAGCCGACTAAGAACACTATTCTGTGGTGAGAGGTCCTATCATGAGCCTAGATGTTCTGAAATTATGGTGATTATGTAGCCACTCCCTCCTTCATGTGTAATATTGTATATCGTTCTCGTAACTGTAAATGAAATTTCCACACCAATGGGTACATGTTCGGTTTCATCTTTAATGCCAGATATGGTCTATGTTTGTATTTGGCCTGAAATTCGGCAGATTTGGAAGAGTGGGTGTTGACAAAATGTGTCTTAAAGTAGTTCTTCACTCCAATATGCGTATTATTTCTTCATATCTTTCACATTATAAATGAAAATATCCACATGAATGGTTGTGTATGTTTTCATTTTTAATGTGGGAGATAAAGTAAGTAATTTGCTTGAAGTGGAAGGTGGGCAATATCGAAATTAAAACATTGTGGGAGAAGCAGAAGGAAGAAATGAGGATTGTATATGTGTGTCTGTAGAGACTTTGTAGAACGAAGTTTGTTCAACAATTTTTATAGATGTGGCTCCTCTTTCCTGTGTGGTTTGTGAGTGATCAGGTACTTGTGTATGTGAGTGATTCTATATGCAGGTGATTATGTGTCTTGATGTTTGTCTGTGTGTGTGTGTGTGTGTGTGTGTGTGTGTGTGTGTGTGTGTGTGTGTGTGTGTGTTTGTGTGTGCATGAGTGCAAGCTCATTTGTAATTTTTCCATACATGTAGTAGAGTGTATTGGTTGTGCATGATGATCTTTGTGTTTTGTTGGCCTTTTTTTCCAAGTTACTTTGTGCATCTTTTATTTGTGTTTCCGTTTTGTGTGTATTTTTTATCTGTTTTATTAGGATGTCTTTTTCTGTATATTCTTTTTGTGTCTCTTTTTCGTGCTTGTCTTTTTATATGTCTCTTTTGTGTGTCTTTTGCTTGTGTTATTTGCAAGTTTTTTTTTCACTTCTTAGTACATTTTTTCTAGCACATCTCTTTTTGCTCATTTTTCTCGCTTGTTCAATTTTTGCATGGCTTTTTATATCTTTTTCCCATTTTATACGTGCCATGATTGTAATTGAAATTTAGACACCGAAATGTATATGTTCCTTTCATCACTAAGGCGAGATACGGCCTATGCATCTATTTTGCATAAAAGGAAGGGTTTTCAGAAGAATGGATGTCTACAAATTTTGACTTGGATGTGGTTCTTCTCTCGTGTATGTGTATGATTTCTTCACATCATTCTCATTAAAACTGAAAATATGCACATCAGTGGCTGTGTATGTTTTCATCTTCAATGTTATGGAAGAAGTATGTTATTTGTTTGAAATAGAGGTGGTGTGGTGGGATCTGTCCAGGAGCCAGTCTGTTCGAAAATTTTACTTTTAATGTGGTTCCTCATCCTGTACGGTTTATGTGTGTGTGTGTGTGTGTGTGTGTGTGTGTGTGTGTGTGTGTGTGTGTGTGTGTGTGCACGTGCTAATTCAAAATTTTTTCATGCATGTATAACACTGTATTTGTGGTGTGTAATTATTACTTGTATTTTGATGGCAGTATTTATTCCAAGTTGTTTTGTGCATCTTTTATTTGTATCTCTTTTTTTGTGTTTTTGGTTTCTTTTTTGTGTTTTTTGTTTCTCTTTTTGTCTGTTTTCCTTTTTGTGTGTCTTTTTCTTCTTGTCGTTTTTATTTGCATGTCTTTTTCCATCTTCCTTTTGCATCTATGTTCCTCACTTCAGTTTTTATATATGTCTTCTTTTGTGAGTCATTTTTTGGGTGTCTTTTTTGCATGTTTCTTTTGCACGTTTTTTCACTTCTTAATTTGCACATACCTACTGCACAAATTGTCTAGCGTCTTTTTTTGGATTTCAATTTTGAAAGTCACGCTTTTGCAAGATTCTTTCATGCTTTTCGCAGTGCACCTCTTATTTAGCATCTCTTTTTTAACGTGTCCCCTTTCTTAAACGTCTCTGTTTTTAGAACGTCTTTTTATCACACTTATATCTGCTTGTTCCATTCTGTGTTTGTAATGATTGTTGACAAGTTTTTATTTGTAATTGAGCATACGTATATCAATGAATGTATATGTCTATTTTCATGTGTAATGAGATCTGAACATATTCCTTTATATTATGAAGGGAAGAAGGGGAAGGTACAAGAACGTGTACAACATTGGCAGGCAGGAGGGGATGGGCAGACCAGGGACACATGCCTGCTGTGGGGTGTGTTTCCATACAAATAGATATTCTGAATGAATGGTGTCAAATCAGTCACCCCTCCCCCAGCAAGTGTAATGTTTTACATCATTCTCATAATTGTAACTGAAATTGAGATACCAATGGGAATATGTTTCTCATAATTGTAACTGAAATTTAGATACCAAAGGGTATATGTTCCTTTTCATACTTAAACCAAGATATGGCCTATGTATTTACTTCGCCTAAATATATGGGGTTCAGAGGAATGGGTGTCAACAAAATATAACTCGAAAGCATGTCTTCTCTCCTGTATGCATATTAACTCTTCATATTTATCTCATTATAATATCAATGGTTGTGTGTTTTCATCTCCAGTGTGGGAGATGGAGTATGTCATTTGATGAATCAGGGGGTGCAGGAACAATTGAAATTTAAAAAACTGTGGAATAGGCGAAATGAAGGGTTGGTTTGTGGGATTAAAGGGACCAGACTGGAAATGAGGGAATGAGTACTGTGTACCTGTGACTGTGGAACCTGTTCAGGAGCCAGTCTGTTCTAAAATTTTACTTTTAATGTGACTCCACCTTTCTGTCTGGATGTGTATATCTGTGTGTGTGTGTGTGTGTGTGTGTGTGTGTGTGTGTGTGTGTATGCATATGCAAGTGATTGTATGCATGGGTATCCATGTGGGTATGTTTTACCTGTGTGTGGGTGTTGGTGTGTCTGGGTGCTCCTGTGTAGATATGTCTGTGTGTGGATGTGTATATGTGTGATTGTGTTTGTGTGTGGTTGCATTTGTGTCTACATGTGTACAAGTGTGTGTGTGTGTGTGTGTGTGTGTGTGTGTGTGTGTGTGTGTGTGAGTGTGTGTGTGGGTGGGTGGGTGGGTGGGTGGGTGGGTGGGTGGGTGGGTATGTGTGTGTGTGTGTGCACATGTGTAAGTTTTTTTGAGTATGTTAAGTGTGTTGTGTTTGTGTGTTCTGCTTTTTGTCATGTGCTGCTCCATCTCACTTACAAGTTATTGTGTGCAGCTTTTATTTTCGCTCTTCTTTATGTCTTCCTTTCTTGTGCCTTTTTTATATGTGTGGTTTTTTCTGTGTTTTTCTATACATGCCTTCTTTTGCATATCTTTCTTATGTCATGTTTGGCATTTTTTATTTGAAGGTGTTTTTTGACTCTTGTTACATGTCCTCTTTCTCACATGTCTTTTGTGCATGTCTTTCTTAGTGTGCCATTCTATAATATCTGTGTTTTGTGCATTTTTATGTCAAATATTTTGCAGGTCATTTTTATGCACCTCTTTCTTTTGAATGTATAATTTCTGCATGTTTTTTATGCTTTTGTGTGTAGTTTTATACGTCTTTTTTCATTGTCTTTTTCTCTGTGTCTTGCTTTTTTCATGTCTATCTCTCCATATCACCAATTTAGGCATTTCTTGGGTATCTTTTATGCTTTTTTTATTTTTTGGTCACCCTTTTTTAGTGTGCCTATTCCTTATGTCTCTTTTTTGTATGTCGTCGTTTTGTGTGTCTTTTCTTTGGATGACTTACATATCTGTTTTTGCATTTTTCGTGTCTTTTTGCATGGCTTATTTGCTTGCATTGTTGCCTGTCTTTTTTATACATTTTTGCACATCTTGCAGATCGATTTTAAGCACATCTTTCTTTAGCACAACTTTTTTATATGTCCTTTTTTACCACATTTTTTGCACATCCTTATAAAACCATGTCATTTTTAGCATATTTCTTTTATACCACGTTTTTTTTTGGTTGTTTTCTTCTATGAATGTTGTGGTTGTCGACAAGGTCGTATTTGTAATTCAGCACATGCATATCAACGAATGAATATGTCTCTTTTCATGTATAATGAGTTCCGAATCAAATACTTTTACATTAAGAGGTGAGGCAAGGAAAGATAACAAGGTGATACAGTTAGCGAGTAGGAACAGGTGAGCACACTTGGAACACTTTGCTCCAGTGAGGAGCCTTTCCATAAACTATGGTATTCTGAAATTATGGTGCTTATGCAGCTACTACCTCCTACATGTGTAATATATGATGTCTTTCTCGTAACTGTAACTGAAATTTAGACACCAATAAAGGCATGTTGGTTTTCATCACTAAAGCGAGATGTGACCTACGTATGTATTTTGCCTGAAAGGTGGGGTTTTCAGGAAAGTAGGTGTCGACAAATTGTGACGTGAATGTGGTTCTTCCCTCCAATATCCGTATAATTTCTTCATATCTTCCTCATTATAACTGATTATTATGCACATCAAAGATCGTTTATGTTTCCATCCCTAGTGTGATAGATGAAGAATGTAATTTGCTTGCTTCAAATGGAGTGAGGGCAGTATCAAAGTTCAAACATAGTGGGACAGGAAGAATGAAGAAATGAGATCAGTGTGTCTGTGTCTGTGAAGCCTGTTCAGAAGCCACCCCATTCGTAAATTCTACTTTGAATCTCATTTCTCTGTTATCATGTGTTTGTGTGTGCAGCTGACTGTGTGTGCTGGTGATTGTGTGTCTCCTTGGTTGTGTGTTTGGGTGATTGTGTATGTGGTGTTTGTGTGTGTTGGTATTTATGTGTGTGAGTTTGAACATGTAGGTGTTTTTGTATGTAGTGTGTGGTTGTGTTTGTATGAGGGTGTGTTTGTGTTTGATTGCGTTTGTGTGTGTGTGTGTGTGTGTGTGTGTGTGTGTGTGTGTGTGTATACAATGTTTCTCATGTGTGTTGTTTGTGTGCATTGTTGTTTTGTGATTTGTTCAGTTTCTTTTTCAAGTTTCTTGTACATCCTTTATTTGGGTATTTCTTTGTGTGTCTACTTTGTATCTCTCTATATTTTTATAATTTGTTCTGAGAGACGTTTTGGCACCTCTTTTGAGTTCTTTCGTATCCTTTTGGCATGTCTTTTTGCATGTTCTTTTTGTGTCTTCCTTGACATGTCTTTTTTGAGTGGTTTTTATGTGTTTCTTTGCATGTCCTTTTGTTGAATGTCTTTTTTGCTAGTCTTTTTTCATGTGCCCTGTTTTGCTGCCTTACCTTGCATGCTTCTTCTTTTTTTGCATGTTTCTATTGTGACGTTTTCCGTTTCATAATTAAAACTGATCATGTACATATGTCAAAGAATGTAAATGTTTATTTTCTTCTACAATGAGAACTAGAAGGTAGGAGTAGAGGAATATATGTAATAATATAAAACAATGGGGGGAAGCTTTAAGTCAGCAAAATATGCAGTATGTGATGATCCTCTTCAGAAACCTACGTATTCTGAAATTACAGTGGTAATGCTGCTACTCCCTCCTGCATCTGTAATATTTGATGAAATTCTCATACCTGTAATTGAAATACAGACACCAAAGGGTTTATGTTCCCTTTCAGATCTAAAATGACATATGGTCAATGAATTTAACCTAATGGTGGGATGGGTGGAGTGAAAGATATCCATGTGTAATACATAATGGGAAGGGGGCAGAGTGAGAAAATGTGGAGTTTGCAGCTGTATGTGTATAGATTGTTCAGAAGAATGGGTGTCCAGAACTGAAACTGATTCTTCCATCCTGTATGTGTATTATTTTTTCATATGGTTGCATCTCAAATGTAAAGAATGCAGTATCTAACTTGCTTTAAATGGAAGTGCAGGGGAAGGAGAATGAGTAGCAAATCGTAAAACATTGTGGGAGAGACACAGTTAGGAAGGGAGGATTGTGTATCTGTCTGTGGAATCTGTACAGAAGCCATACCATTTGAAAATTTTACTTTTAATTTCCGTCCTTCTTCCTGTCTCTCTCTCTCTCTCTCTCTCTCTCTCTCTAACCCTGTGTGTGTGTGTGTGTGTGTGTGTGTGTGTGTGTGTGTGTGTGTGTGTGTGTGTTTGATTGTGTCTTTATTGTGCCTCATTATTTTGCAAGCCCTTTTTTGTGTAACTGTTTTTGCATGTCAGTTTTTGTGTGTCTTTTTTGCATGTCTTTTTGTGTGTCTTCTGTTGTGCATTTTTTTCCACATGTCTATTTTGTGTATGTTTCTTTACATATAATTTTGTGGTATCTGTCCCATATTTTATTCAGGTCATTTTCCTTGTGCAACTTTCTGTTGTAAGTTTTCGTACTTCAAACGACTTTTTTGAACATCATCTTTTGAACATCTCTCTTTATACATATTTTTTGGATATCTTCTTATGCTCATAATTTTGGCATGTCTCTTTTGTGCACATGTTAAAGCATATTTAAGTACTTTTTTAGCATATATTATTTTGGCAACTCTATGTTTTAGCAAGTCTTTTTTAGAACATCTTTCTTTTTCCTTGTTGTTCCTTTCTATGTTTGTAATGATTGTTGACAATTTCGTATTTGTAATTGTGTGCGTGTATATCAAGGATTTTTTTGGGTGTAATAAGGAATGGAACATATGGTTTTTCATTAAGGGGGAAGGAGAGGAAGATATCAAGACGATAAACTATGGAGTAAGAGAAGGTGAGCAGACTAGGAGACTACGAACACTTTGCTGTATTATGGAGTCTTTTCAGAACCTAGACATGCTGCAATGATGGCGTTAACAAATTCTCCCTACTGGTTGTGTTATATTTGATGTCGTTTTCGTAATTATAATTGAAATTTAGACACCAGCGAGTATATGTTCCGTTTCATCTCTAAAGCGAGGTATGTCATATGTACATATGTTGCCTGAAAGCTAGAATGTCCAGACGAATGGGTGTTGACAAATCGTGACTTGAAAGTGGTTCTCCCCTCCTGTATGCGTATTATTTTCTTACGTATTCACTATAACTGAAAGTATGCACGTCAGTGTTTGTGTAGTGGGAGTTGAAGAACGTAATGTGCTTGAAATGAAGGGGGAGAGGGCTATATCGAAGTTTAAAACATAGTGTAATAGGCAAAAACGAAGAAACAGGTTTTATGTATATGTGTTTGAGGTACCTTTTCAGAAGGTCTGACTGTTTGAAAATGCTACTTTGAATGTGGCTCCTCCCTGTGTGATTCTGTGTTTGGGTGATGTGTGTGTGTGTGGGGGGGGGTGGCATTTGTGTGTCTGGGTGTATGTGTGTGTGCACGTGTTTGTGTGTGTGGTTGTGTTACTGTGTGGCTGTGTTAGTGTATATGAGCATGTTAGTATGTAGGTGTGTTTGTGTGTGGCTGTGTGTCAGCATTTCTATTTTATGTGTGGTTGTTCTTGTTCATGCTTGTAGTCATTGCTGATACGTTTGTAATTGTATTTGTGAAATGTTTTGAATTTCCATTAAGGTGTGATTAAGGTGTGATGGAGGGAAAATATTAAGATGTAAAACATTGTGTGGTAAGGGGACTGAGCAAAGTAGGCACACTTTGCCTTTTCAGAAATTTAGGTATTGCGTAACTATGGTGTCATTGCAGCCACTCCCTTCTCCATGTTTAGCATTTGATGTCATTCTTGTAATTTTAATTCATATTTAGTCACCAATGTGTATACGTTCATTTTCATCTCTAAAACGAGGTGTGATCATTGCCTGATAGGTGGAGTGTTCAGGAGAACTGGTGTAGAGAAATTGTGACTCGAAAGTGGTTCTTACCTCCTGTATGCATATTATTCCGTCATACCTTTCTCATTTAACTGAAAATATGAACAGCAACGGGTTTGTATGTTTTCAACACTAATGTGGGACACGGAGTATCTAATTTTCTTGAAATGGAGTTTGGCAGTATCGAAGATTAAAACTTTGTCGAAGAGGCTTGTGTATATGTGTCTCCAGAGCCTGTAGCGAAGCCAGTCAGGTCGAAAATGTTGCTTTGAATATGGGACCTGTTTCCTGTGTGTTCATGTGTGTGGCTTATTATGTATGCAGGTGATTGTGTGTGAGTGTTTGTGTATGTGAGCATTTGTGTATGTGACTGTTTTTGTATGTGTGTAGGTGTTTGTGTGTGTAGACATGTTTGTGTGTGTGGATGTGTTTGTTTGTGTGGATATGTTTGTGTATGTCAGTGTGTTTGTATGTCATTGATTTATGTGTATGTTTTGTGTGCATGTGTTCATATTTGTATTGGTGTGTGTGAATGTGTTTATACATCTGTCTGTGTGTGTGTGTGTGTGTGTGTGTGTATGTGTGTGTGTGTGTGTGTCCATCATGGATAAGTTTCATCATGCAGGTATTAGTGTGTATTGTTTGGTCTTTTTCAATGTTTTGTTTTCTTTCTCTTAGTTGTTTAGAGCATCCTTTGTTTTCATCTATCTTTGTATCTGTCTTCTTGTGTGTCTTTCTCGCATGTGCTTTTCTTTTCATGCCTTTTTTATGATGTTTTCGACTTTTGTGTTTGTGAAACTGCAGTGTTCATGCTGCTACTCCTTCCTTCATTTGTAATATTTGATGACATTCTCTTAATTGTGATTGAAATATAGGCACCAATGGGTGTCGATCCTTTTCATCTCTAAAGTTAGTTATGGCCTATGTATATTGCCAGGAAGGTGGAGAGGGGGAGTGAAATATAGCAACATGTAATACATAAGAGGAAGGGTGCGCTGTGAGGAAACGACGGTTGTGTAGCGCTATGAGTATAGCCTGTTCAGCAAAATAGGTATCAGGAAATTGAAATTTCAAAGAGACTCTTCCCTCCTGCATCTGCATTATTTTTCGTATGTTCCTGGTAATAAAATTAAATATTTTATCAACAGTTCTTTATGGTTGCTTGTCTAATGTGAGAGATGGAATATCTGATTTGCTTCAAATAGTTGGCAGGGGGCGGGGGTGGGGGGATCAGCTGTGCAGCATAAAACATTGTGGGAGAGGCACAGTTAAGAAGTGAGGATTGTGTATCTGACTGTCAAGCTTGTTCAGAAGCCAGACAGTTTGAAAATTTTACTTTTAATTTTCCTCCTCCCTCTTGTATGTTTATGTGTGTGTGTGTGTGTGTGTGTGTTTGAGTGAGTTTTCTGTGTCTAGTTATTTTGATTGCATATTTGTGTTTTTTGGGTCTCTATTTCTGTGTCTCTTTCTCCATTTTATTTTCATGTGTACTTTTTGCATTGTTTTGTGTGTGTCTTTTTTGTGGGTCTTTTTAGCTTACCATTTTGTCACCTTTTTCCATGTCTTTCTCTTGAACATCTTTTCTTTGTGCAGCTTTCACTTGCACACCTTCCTTTCTCTGCACATCTTGTATTTCCACATTTTTCCACATCTTGTTCTGTTTTGGTCATCTTCTTTTGCACATCGCTTTTTTGCACTTTTTTGCACATCTGGTATTTGCACATCTTTTTAGCACGATTTTAGAGCTTTTCAGCATGTCTTTTTTATCATGTCTTTTCTTAGCAAATCTTTTGTGTTGCACTCTTATTTAAGCATATCCATTTTTTTATTGTTTATTCTATGTTTCTAATAATTGTTGAGAAGTTCGAATTTTTATTTGAGCATATGTATATTAACGAATGTCTATATTTCTTTTCATATATAATGAGATATGAAATGTATGGATTTCCATTAAGGTGACAGGAGGAAAAGATATAAAACATGGGGGGGTAGGAGGTGGTGAGCAGACTAGGAACACTTTTGCTGTGGTGTGGAGTCTATTTATAGACCTAGTTATTCTGAAATTATGGCAGTCTTCCTCCTTCATGTGTAATAACTGATGTCATTCTCGTAATTGTAACTGAGACTTAGTCACAAATTGTCTTTTTGTGTGTGTGTGTGAAATTGTGTGTTGGTTTTTGGTGTGTGGGTTTTTGTGTGTAGGAGTGTTCGCATGTGGGTGTGTTCGTGTATGGGTGTTTGTGTGTGATTGTGTTGAGTGTGGTTGCGTTCATGTGCATGTGTGTGTGTGTGTGTGTGTGTGTGTGTGTGTGTGTGTGTGTGTGTCCAAGCATGCCTAAGTTTTTTGCATGTGTCATGAAATCTGAAATTTATGGTTTTCCATTAAGTCCTGAAGGAGGAAAAAATATCAAGGTGTGTGTGTGTGTGTCTCTCTCTCTCTCTGTGTATGTGTGTGTGTATGCCCAGGTGTGAAAGTTTTTTCTTGAATGTGTTAGGGTGTATTGTTTTTGTGTCTTGCTTTTTTGTGTTTGGTTGCGTTTTTTTCTGAGATGATTTGTGCATTATTTATTTTCATCTTTTTGATTGCTTTTCTTCCTTTTGTGTCGCTTTTTCTTGGGCACCTACTTTTTGTAAAGTTTTTCTTTGTGTGACTTTTTTTGGTGTCTCCTTTTTCTACATGTCTTTCTTTCTGTTTATCTTATTTAACGTGTTTTTTTCACCTCTCCATAAGTTTTTAATTAGTATGCAAACCTTAGGCATAGAGTTCCTAAGGAATTTAATGTATTGATTGAGAAGTCTAGGAAGTTATTTTTGTTTTAACTTCTACTAAAGCTAAAATTTGTTTGTCATGAGTGTGAAGTGTATGACTTGCTGTAGGATTGTTAGTTCCAGGGTGATGGTAGCGGCGTGGAATTGGGGAAATAAACAAGGCTCACATGTTGTGTCTGATTTGATGTAGAAATAGGAAGATAGTGGAACAGGAGGAGAAGATTGCTGCCCTTCACGTGAAACTAAATAAAGTGAAACAAGATGTGGAAAGGTTAAGGGGTGAGAAGGGAAAGTGACAACAAGTCATAGAGTAAATAGAAACAGGACTTCATCAGACAGTTTTGTTGGCAGTGTGACAACAGGTTTGATGTGTTGTCACAGTTGAAACCTATGCGTGACAACTAGACTTAGGAGTAGACAGGACATGACAAAATTTCAAAAAGTGTTTGAAACGAAAAAAGTCTGAAAAAAGTTATGAAAAAAAAGAAAGTTTTCTTCTTAGATAGTTCGCACGGTAGAGGTGTTGGCCAACTGTTCCAGGATGAACTAGAGTCACAAGTTTTTTTTTTTTAACCTAGTGCAAGTCTGGGTCAGGTGGTAAGAGGATGTAGGTACATTTTGCAAAGACTTCACAAAGGAAGGCACCATGGTAATAGTGGGTGATGCAGACAACAGCATAGATAAGAACCCTAATTATTCAGTTGAGAGTGACACGGTAAAGATAGCTTCAGCAAAGAGACATACTGGTGTTGGGTTTATGTCTGTTCTGAGGTGCCAGGCTAGCCTCATTAACAGGTGGAATGGCTGCTTGGATCAAGTATGTGGTCTCATATCAGTGTGGCTCCTGTTGCCTCAATCAGCAGATGGGACTATATTAGGCATGGTCTTCACCTCAGCAGGAAAGGAAAGGGAAAACTGTCTGGGCTAATAGCAAATAACTTAATGGGGGGCACTGTCACAGGTGGTAAATGACCAGAGGCTACAAGTGACAGAACAGCAGTTTTTTAGGGTACGGAAGGTAGAAACAAAAGATGTTCAGAGACAGACTGAAAATGACATTCACATTGATAACAAGGTAACCAGAAAGCAAATTCTAATGTACGCAATTCATGTAGAAAGCCTCTGATTGAATCTAGAGATACTCAAAAATTGACAGGAAAATTAGGTTCATCCATTTGCAATTCAGCCAGTGCACAAAATCAGTTACTATTATTGTATCAGAATATCCTAGGACTAAGGGGTAAGCTTAATGAGTTGCTTATTTTTGTTGAATAATTAGAACGGAGCAAACCAGTCAATATAATGCGCCTCTCTGATTATCATGTGACAACTGGTACAGGTACGTTAAATGTTTCAAGGTTCAAGTAAGCTGCATACTTTTGTAGAGAATATATGGAGAAAGGAGGAGTTTCCACATTTGTCAGAAACTGTTTTGATTTCAAGAATATTGATATTAATAAATTATACTCAGAGCAGCACTTAGGAGCTTGTGCAATAGGAGTAGTATTTCATAATAAGTACTTTATAATAGTAGATACATCGGATCAGTTGCAGGAAGTGTTAACCTCTTCCTAAAAAAATCTGGAAGCTCTCATCTCACAGTAAAAAACAAGGAAATAATGGTTGCTGGTGATTTTAATATGTATTTATTGAAGAGCTCTGTCAGTGAACAATTATTGCAGTCAGTAATACTATCATTTAATTTAGTTCCTACTGTGAACTTTGCAACTAGGATATGTAAATAGTCTGAGACTGCTAGCAATAATATCTTTGTCGACATATCTAGAGATAAATGTCATATCACAGAACCAATAGTAAATGAGCTATCTGATCACAACATACAGCATCCTGTGTTAAATGTCAGGATAAAAAATTTATTAAATCTCAGTACAGGAGGGTGATAAATAAGTTAAAAATTGAGAATTTGACGAATTTGCTGAAAGACATGAACTGGATAGATGTTTAGAAAACTTCTGACTCAAATGGAAAATACAATGCATACATTAATAAAGTTACCTCCACTTTTGAAAATTGTTTTCCCCTAAAGGCAACTCAAATTACTCAGAAGTCAAAAGATAAACCTTGGATTATACAAGGAATAAAGATTTCATGTGGGACCAAAGGAGTCTGTATTTGCTATCTAGGAACAGTTCTGATGTTAACATTATAATGCATTATAAAGAGTACTTCAAAATATTGAAGCAAGAAATCCAGAAATCGAAGCAGCTTTATTATGAGAAAAAGATAATTACATTGGGCAACAAAATAAAACCTGTATGGGATATAGTGTAGACCGAGACAGGTGGGACCAAAAAGGAAGAGGAGCAGATAGCTCAAAAAATAAATGAGACCAATCTTTAAAAATAACTTCACTAACGATTCTCACGTCTCCCAAAGAAGAAGCATCCATTACAAAATCCTTAAAATCTAAATATACTATTGGGCATGATAACAAATCAATGAAGTTAATCAAAGAGTGCACATGCAAGTTGATTTCTGTCTTACATTATTTGTGTAATCAATCTCTTATCAGCAGAATATTGCCAGAGTGGCTAAAATATGCTGAAGTTAAGACTCTTTACAAGAAAGGATGATAAAGAGATACAATCAAACTATCGACCAATTTCACTTTTGCCAGTTTTCTCAAAAATATTTGAAAAGGTTGTGTTCAAGCGTCTCCATAAGCATGTGACTGCATATAATATATTCTCCAAGTTACAGTCTGGATTTCTTAAGGATTCTGATATGAAGAAAGCTATTTACACTTACAGTGAGAATATACTTAATTCATTAGATTAGTAAATTAGAGGCTACTGGCATTTTCTGTGACCTGTCAAAAGCCTTTGACTGTGTGAACCACACCATTCTCTAAGTAAATTTGAATATTATAGTGCCACTGGCTGTGTTGCGAAATGGTTTGAGTTTTATCTAACTAACAGGAAACAAAGAATGTCATTGTGAAATACCTGTGCAGTAAGCACTTAGTCTTCATCTGACTGGGAATTAATTACGTGTGGTGTTCCTCAACTTTCCATCTTCGGCCATTGCTTTTTCTTGTGTAAATTAATAACCTCTTGTCTGTTACACTGGCAGATGTGAATTTTGTTTTGTTTGCAGATGATACAAACATTGCAATAAATAGCAAATCAAGTACAGATTTAGAAATAGCTGCTAATCACTGATGTTAATAAATGCTTTAAAGTTAATTTACTGTCATTAAACATTTAAAAGACAAACTATATGCAGTTCAGAACGTGTAATAGATTTCCTTTCAGGATGTGTATAAAACATAAAGACATGTAGATCGAAAAGGTTAACAGTGTTAAGTTTCTGGGATTACAACTCGATAATAAATTCTGTTGGGTGGGTCATACCACAAAATTGCTTACGTGTCTAAACAAGTATGCATTTGCTGTGAGAATGATGTCAAATGTAATAACGTAGCAGCTATAAATACAAAACAATATGCGTACTTTGCTTACTTTCACTCTATTATATCATATGGGATCATATTCTGGGGTAACTCATCAAGCTGAGCAAAAGTTTTTAGTGTGCAAAAGCGTGTAATAAGGAACATTTGTGGTGTAAATTCAAGAGTACCATGTAGAAACCTGTTCAAGGAAGCTTGTAATCTAACCACTGCTTCTCAGTATATTTATACCTTAATTAAATTTGTTGCAGGTACTATATCTCTGTTTCTAACCAATTGCTCAATACAAAGTATCAGTACTAGGAATAAGAACAATCTACATAAATACCCAAAATCAGTTACCTTGGTCCATTATTCACGAAGACACATTTTCAGTAAACTGCCAGCAACCATTAAAAACTTGGTTTCACATAACGGAAATTTTAAACAGAGTTTGATAGACTTTTTTATAGGCAATTTCTACTCTATAGATGAATATCTTCACAGAGACTGTTAGGCCAGCTTAAACAAAAATGTCTTTTAGATTTTGGTTTTGACAGCACTTGGTCATAACAGTAAAGGTTAGGTAATTTGTGTATGATAAATATATTAATAGAGCATAACAATGTTTTATTCTGAAGTGTATAAATTCTGTAAATATTAGCTGTTCCAGTGTACTGTATTGTATTCACTTATTTTGACAATCTCCTGAAAAATGATCAGGGTAGTATGTATAACATTCAAATGTTTTATGTTATTGATGTTATTCTTTCTGACATGTTCCACACCCACGAGAATCATCTTAATTTTTGAGTCCATGTAACTAAAACTGAATCTAACTTAATCTTCAGGTCATTATTTTGCAAGTATTTTTTGGTGTCTTATTATTATGTCATTTGTACTATGTGCATTTTTAAGAATGCCTTACTTTAGATATCTCTTTCTTAGTTGGAACCTTTTTTGTCTGTCTTTTTTTTTGCAAGTTTTCTCTGTAGGTCTTCTTTGTGTGTATTTTCTTTGTGTCTAATTTGCATCTTCCTTTCTGTGTCTTTCTTTCGTGTTTCGTTTCTTGCATGTTTTTTGGGTGTCTCCTTAACATGTCTTTTACTTGCATCTTGTTGTGTAAACTTCTTTGAATGTCTTTTTACATACTTTTGTACCTTTTCTGCATATCATTTTTTGCACCTCTTCCTTTTTTGCTTGTCTCTCTTTCCACATTTATTTTTGTACACTTTTTTCAGCATATTTTTAACATGGGTTTTTAGTATGTCTTTTGTTTGGTATCTCTTTCGTTAGCACATCCTTCTTTACTCTATCTCTTGTTTAGTACATACTCTGTCACGTGGTTGTCTTTCTCTATAATTGTAATGATTGTTGACAATTTTGTGTTTATAGTTCAGCATATGTATTCAACGAATGTACATGTTTCTTTTCATGTCTAATGAGATGTGAAACGTATATTTTTCCATTAAGGGGTAAAGGTGGGCAAGAGGTAAAAATTGCTGTGGTGAAGAGCCTTTTCATAAAGTTAGACACTCTCAAAATATTGTGTTAATGCATTATATTTGACTAAATTCTTGCAATTGTAATTGAAATGTAGACACTAACAGGCTAATGTTCATTTGGATATCTAAGGCGATATGTGGCCTATGTATGTGTTTTGCCTGAAAAGTTGGGTGTTCAGACGAATGGGTGTCAACAAAATGTAACTTGAAAGTAATTCTCCCCTCCCATATGCATATTATTTCTTCATTTCTTACTCATTGTAACTAAAAAATGCACATCAGTGGTAGTGTTTCCATCATGCTGTAGGAGGAGATTTAGGCGTTCTATTCAGATGGTCTGTAAGGCCATTGACAATATAGAAGCTACCACGAGTAGTGATGTGAGACCGCAAGTTGTTCAGCAAGGACCATCTGTGTTTTTTGGATGTATTTCAACTTTACACTCGAGAAAAACGATGCACCCAACATGGTAATGGTTGGGTGATTGCTGCAGTTTTGCAGTACGTAACTTACTGGAATTGGGGGGAGAGGTAGAGGGACAGTATCGAAGTTTAAAATATAACAGGAGAGGCACAATGAAGAAGTAAGGATGGTTTGTTAGTTCAGAAGGAAGTCCTGTTCAAAAGTTTTTCGTTAAATATCGCTCTTCCTTTCCGTGCAAACGCTTGCTTGTGTATGTGGGTGATTGTGTTTGTAGGTGATTGTGTGTAGTGTTGTTTGTGTGGGTGTTGGTATATGTGGGTGTTGGTGTGCGAGTCTTTTGTGTGGGGAAGTGTATGTGCCTTGGTGTGTTTGTGTGTGAATGTGTTTGCGTATGGTTGTCTTTGTGTGCACATGTCTGTGTGTGTGTGTGTGTGTGTGTGTGTGTGTGTGTGTGTGTGTGTTTGTGTGTGTGAAAGAGAGAGAGAGAGAGGGAGAGAGAGAGAGAGGGAAACATCTGTAAGTTTTTTCGAGCATGCATTAGTGCGTATTTTTTTGCACATGTTGTTTCTTTTGTGTTTTGTTCAGGTTGCATTTCAAGTTCTTTTGTGCTTCCTTTATTTTCACCTTTTTTGTGTGTCTTTCTTTGTGTGCTTGTAGATTTTGTCTGACTTTCCTTTGCATGTTTATTGTGTCTTTTTCTCTGTCTTTATTCTGCATGCCTCCCTTGTATGTCTTTTTTCCTTCATGTCTTTTCTTTGTGCGACTTTCTTTTTGCAAGTCTTTTTTGCATGTCCTTTTTGTTTCCTTTTCTTACGTTTTTTCCAAGTCTTTTATTTGCACATATATTTTTGCATGTCTTCTTTTGCTAACATTTTTGTACATCTTTGCTTTGCATGTCTTTTTTGCTTGCACAATTTTTTGCAAGCCTCTTTTACACATCTTTATGATGCATCTTTCTTTGGATGTTTCATTCATACATTTTTGCACATCTATCACTTTATGTATTTTTGCATGTATTGTTTTTAACATCTCATTTGCACATCTCGTTTTTAGGACATCCTCCTTTCTGTGGCTCTTTTCAGTGCTTGTAATCATTCTTGATGAGTTAATAGCTGTTATTGAGAATATATATATATATATAACCTGATGTATACATTTATTTTTATGTCTAATGGCATCTGAAATGCATGTTTTGCGTTAAGGGTATACGCAATGAGTTTTTCTATGAAAAAATCGATTTTTGGGTAAATGCATTTTCGAAAAATTTAGACTCTCCCGTTTAATACCATGTATAAAATATTTGGATGGTGTGAATAGAACTATTTTAAATAATTTTTTAAAATAATTTCGTCACACGATGTTCCGTACCTTGTATATGAGACGTGAAATATACCTGATATAGACAGCCTTGCCAGAGATATAATTAAGCACAAGAGAGTTAGCTTTTCTGTTGGCTATACTGCTAGACAGTTGACAATAGATTTTGCACCATTTGTATTGTTTCCTTTGTGAGTACATACATGTCATTGTTGTGAAAGTCGTATGTGGAGAAGTCATTGAGTTTTCTTTCCTTCAACATGCCAAGACCTAGTCTGAAGGTATTTAGAAAGCGTGTACATTGGCGCAAGAAAGTAAAGTGTACTAAAAATTCGTCTGATTCATCTTCATCAGTATCTGATGTCCCAGTAGCGACTAACCTCAACACTGGTAGTGATACATTGAGTAATGCTGCTGCCACTACACCGGAAAGTGCTTCAAGAAGAAAACTAGCTGGAATTGAAGAAGAATACAAGAAACTAAATGCTGGGACTACAAACTATGAGGTAATTAACGTCTCTTTATTATCAGACGTTTTGGATAACAATGTGTGCTGCAAACAATGTGGAAAATGTGGTGTTTCATTGAAAACAAACTTACATGTAGGACTTGCTTGTGAATTAGAGTTGATGTGCAGTTATTGCAAACACAGTGTTACTATCTTCAATTCCTCACATCTTACTGCAGATATAGGTAAACTATACGATATAAACATTAGACTGGTTTATGGATTACAGTGTATAGTAAAGGGCAGGGCTGCAGGTGCCATGTTGTGTGGTGTGATGCACCTCCCTCCTCCACCTTCAAAATTTAACAAACACATAATTGCAACAGGCTCTGCTGTAGAAGATGTGGCACAGGAAAACATGAAAGATGCTGTTGAGGAAGCAGTTGTTGAAAATAATAATAGCAGAGACTTGTCCATAGCTTTTGATGGAAGCTGGCAGAAGAGAGGCCACACATCTCTGAATGGTGTAGTAACAGCTACAAGTGTGGACACTGGTAAGGTAGTTGATGTGGCAATACTTTCCAAGCATTGCAGATGCAAGGAGGAAATGAAAACTAAACATGAAGAGGAGCGCATGGCAAATTACTATGGGTCAAGTGGCGGTATGGAAGTTGCTGGTGTAAGAAGTATTTATCAACGCTCAGTAAATTATCTTGGTGACTCAAAGGCTTTCAAAGAAATTGAGGAACTGAGACCCTATGGTAACGATGTGAAAATTTCCGAACTGGAGTGTGTTGGCCATGTTCAGAAAAGGATGGGATCAAGACTTCGATGGCTCAAGGCTAGCATGAAAGGCAAGAAATTGAGTGATGGAAAAACTTTAGATGGGAAAAATAGACTGACAGATGCTACAATAGATCATATTCAAAAGTGCTATGGTCTAGCAATAAGACAGAATACAGCAGATGCAGAATTAATGAGAAGAGCAGTCTGGGCTCTGTTTTTTCATACAGCTTCAAACAATGAGAATCCCCAACATGGGCTATGTCCAAAAGGAGACGATAGATGGTGCAAGTACAACAGAGGCAAGGTAACTAAGAAACAATACAATCACCCTCATCACCTGCCACCTGCTATAATGGATGAAATAAAACCAATATTCCGAGACCTCGCAGATATTAGTCTACTAAAGAAATGTCTTCATGGCCGGACTCAAACTCCAAATGAGTGTGTGAACCATGTGATATGGAATAGACTACCTAAAACTGTGTTTGTGGGTATAAACACACTTCACTTTGGCGTTTATGATGCTGTTTCATCGTTCAATCAGGGCAATATAACAAAGTGCAAAGTTCTACAGAAGTTGGAGCTCTGTGTAGGACTACAAACTGCCACAGCTACGCTTTGTTTGGCCAAGGAACGGCTCAGGTCTTCAGATAATGCCATAAAAGTATATTCAAAGATGGCTAGACAGCATAGCAGAGCCATCAAGAGGAAGCTGTTGGACGATTCTGATGATACAAGCTATGGAGCAGGCTTGTACTGAAGTAAAAACTTTGAAGCTAATTTCCCGTAACTTTAGTTTTTTTGTGTAGAAGGTACATTTTCTCAGGGCCTATTTATAGTAGAAAGATGAAATTTTCTGTAGCTTTTCCTTAAGACCTTCTAATATATCTGAATTAAAAGATACATGGAATTGTTTTGTATTAATGAATGTAAATTTTAAAATACTTGTTAAAATGTATAACTTTTTTAACACTTACAAAAAATAAAATATCTGAAAAACTATACATTATTTTTTCAAAATTAATAATTCAGCATAAAAGCAGATCATATCTCTGCATTCTGTGAAGAAATCAAGAGTATCGTCCAAATATCAAATGAGAAAATGTTCCTAACTTTTAGCTCAATTTAACATTGTAAGCATAGGGCAGTCCGTATACCCTTAAGGGCAAATAAGGGGAAGATATCAAGGTATAAAACATTGGGGGTGAGACGAGGTGAGCAAACGTTGAATGTTTTCCTGTGTGTGGAGAGTCTTTTCAGAAACCAAGGTATTATGAAATTACGTTGTCAATTTTGCTACTCCCTCCAGCACCTGTAATATTTGATGACATCCTCATAATTATAATTGAAATATAGACACCAACTTTTGAATGTTCCTTATCATCTCTAAACTGAGATACAAGGTTTGTATTTTGTCTGAAAGTTGGGTGGGGGTTGAATGATATATAATACATAATAGGAGGGGAGTGCATTGAGGCAATGACAGTTGTGCAGCCCTATATGTGTAGCATGTTCTGAAGAAAGGGTGTTGGAAAACTGTGATTTGAAAGTGATTCTTCCCTTTTGTTTGTGTATCATTTTGTCATATCTTCCTCGTCATAAGAGAAAATATGCATATAAACAGTTGTATATGACCGCATATCTAATGTGAGAAATTGAGTATATAATGTGTTTTAAATATTGGTGGTGGGGGAAGGGGTCGAGGGTGAGTTGTCAAGTGTAAAACATTGTGGGAGAAGCACTGTGAGAAAGTAATTATTGTGTATCTGTCTGTGGCGCCTTTTGAGAAGCCAGACTGTCTGAAAATTTTACTTTTAACTTTCCACCTTCTTCCTGTTTGTGTGTGTGTGTGTGTGTGTGTGTATGTGTGTGTGTGTGTGTGTCTGTGTGTGTGTGTGTGTGTGTGTGTGTGTCCGTTTCTGTCTCATTATTTTGCATTCCTCATTTTGTGAGTCTTTTTTGCATCTCTCTTTTTTTTGATTCTCCTTTTATGTCTTTTAAAGCGTCCTTTTGTGTGCTTTTCTTGTGTGTTTTTTCTTGCATATAATTGTATTTTCTGTTCCTTCACATCTTTTTTGCATGTGTTTCTTGGCGCATCTTTCTGTTGAACATCTTTCTTTCTTTGCACTTTTTGCACCAATTTCTTTCCACTTATATTTTAGACAACTCCTTAAACACATCGATTTTTAGCATGACTTTTTACCAGGTTTTTTAGGAACATATTTAGCATGTCTTTTTTTAACATGTCTTTTCTTAGCAAAACGTTTTTTCAGCACATTTCTTATTGTGTGGTTGTCCTCTGTATTTGTAATGATTGCTGTGGTGAGTAGCCTTTTCATAAACCTAGGTAATTTGTAATTACGAAGTTAATGTGTGTGCTCCCTCCTGCATCTGCAATATTTGATGACATTCTCTTAATTATAATTGAAATATAGACATCTGTATATGAATGTTCGTTTTCATCTCTAAAATTATATATGGTCTATGTATCTTGCTTGAAAGATGGGGTGGGCTGAATGAATGATATCAGTGTGTAATACATAATGGGAAGGAGGAGCTGTGAGGAATTGAGGGCTGTGTAGTTCTATGTGTACAGCCTGTTCAGAAGAATGAGTGGCAGGAAACTGTGATTGAAAGTGATTCCTCTCTCTCCTGTATGTGCGTTATTTTTCATACCTTCCTTGTTATAAGAGAAAATATGCATTTTAATATTTGTGTGTGGTTGCATTTATAATGTGGGATATAGAGTAATTTGTTTGAAACGTAGTGTGGAATGATGGCGAGGAAAGAATGAAAGACATTGTGGGAGAGCAGAGGTAGTGAGGATTGTATATCTGTGTGTGGAGCCTGCTCAGAAGACTGAAAATTTTACTGTTGATTTCTGTCCTCCCCTGTGTGTTTACGTGCGTGCGTGTGTGTGTGTGAGGTCGTATGTGTATGTTTAAGTGTGTCTTTTTCTGTGTCTCTTTATTTTGCATACCTTTATTTTCATGTCTTTTTTTTGCATCTCTCTTTTATGTGTGTGTGTTTTCATCTTTTTGTGTATTTTTTTGCATGTCTCTTTTCATATGTCTTGCTTTGCATGTCTTTGTCATATGTCTTTTGTATGAATTTTTTGTATTTAATTTTATTGTATTTTTTTTGCATCTTTCTTTTGCACATCCTTTTTTGGACTTCTTTTGTTACGCCTTTTTGTACATCTATATTGCACCTCTTTTCCTGCATCGTTTACTTCAGGTCCCTTTTTTGCATGTCTTTTTTTGAATGTCAGCTTTTTGCACACCTTTTTTGGTGCATATTTAGGACTTTTTCAGCAAGTCATCTGCTTTGTATGTCTTTTTCAGCATATCTCTTCTGTAGCACATCTTCTTTTAGCAAAATCTTTCGTGGCTGGTTGTTCTTTTCTATGTTTGTAATGATTGTTGATAAGTTTCTATTTGTGATTGAGTCTATCTACATCAACGAATGTATATCTTTGTTTTCGAGTGTAATGAGATGTTACACCTAGGCTTTTATATTAATAGATGAAGGAGGAGAAATAATCAAGATGTAACACATTGGGGGCAGGAAGGTATGAGCAGACTAGGAACACTTTGCTTTCTTGAGCAACCTTTTCATAAACCTAGGTCTTCTGAAATTATGGCGTTTATAGAGCTTCTCTCTCCTGCATGTGTGATATTTGATGTTATTCTCGTAACTGTGACTAAAATTAAGAGACCAACAGGTATATGTTCAGATTCATCTTTGCAACATATGGCCTATCTATTTAATCTCCCTGATAGCTGGAGTGTTCACAAGAATATATGCTGACAAATTGTGATTTGAAAGTGATTCTCCACACCTGTATGTGTATTACTCCCTTACATAATAATTATAGCTGAAAATAATGCACATCAGCGGCTGTGTATATTTTTATAGGTAATGTGGGAGATGAAATATGTAATTTGCTTGAAATGGAGGGGAGGGGCATACCGAAGTTTAAAACACTGGGGCATAGGCAGAACGAAGAAAGGGGGATTTTGTATCTGTGTCTGGGATACTTTTTCAGGAGATTCATCTGTTCGAAAATTTTGCTTTCATTGTGGCTCCTCCTTCCTGTGTGTGTGTGTGTGTGTGTGTGTGTGTGTGTGTGTGTGTGTGTATGTGTGTGTGCATGATTGTATGTGTGAGTTTGAGTGTGTGTATGTGTATGTGTGCATGTGTTTGGAAATTTGTATGTTTGTGGTAAGTTCCTATGGGGCCAAACTGTTGAGGTCATCATTCCCTAGGATTACACACTACTTACTTGTCGTTGTGTTTGTGGGTAAATACATACATGTTTTCATGTATGTGTGTGTGTGTGTGTGTGTGTGTGTGTGTGTGTGTGCTGGCGCATGTGCACAGGTATGCACACGTGCACAAGTGCATTTGTTACTGTGAAATGTTTGTTTGTGTTGTTTTTTCCGTTTTGTTGGATTTTTCAAGTGGTTTTGTGTATCCTTTATTTGGATAACCTTTTGTCTATCTTTTTTGCGTGCTTTCTTTGTTTTGTTGGATTTTTCAACTTGTTTTGTCTATCCTTTATTTTCATATCCTTTTGTCTATCTTTTTTGCATGTCTTTTTTGCCTGTCTTTTTTCCTGTCTTCTTTCACATTTTTTGTTGCATGTCCTTATTCTATGTGTCTTTTTTGTGTTTTCTTGTGTATTCTTTTGCACATCTTTTCTGTGGACATCTTTATTGGCACATCCTTTTTTGCACTTCTTTCTTACTTTATTTTCACGACTTTTTTAGCGTATCAATTTTAGCATGTCTTTTCTTATATGTCTTTTATTTACAAGTTCCTTTTTATGTGTTGTTGGTCTTTTCCATGCTCATAGTGTCACTGATAAGTTTTTAATTGTCATTGTGGATAAATATATGAACAAATGTATATATTTGTTAACATGTGTTATGAGATGTGAAATTTATGATTTACCATTAACTTGTGAAAGAGGGAGAAACATCAAGTTGCAAAACATTGAGGGATAGGGAGTGACCAGACTAGAAACAGCAGCCTTTTCAGAAACATAGATATCCTGAAATTATGGTCTTAATGCAGCTAATCCCACCTGCATGTGCAATATTTAATATCATTCTCGTAAGTGCAATTGAGATTTGGTCACCAACATCTATATGCTTGTTTCCGTTTCAAAAGTGAGGTATGCCCTACGGATGTATACTGCCTAACAGGTGGAGTCTCACAATAATGGGTGTAGACAAGTTATGTCTTGAAAGTCATTCTTACCTCCTGAATCCATATTATTTCTTCATATCTTCCTCAATTAAATGCAAATATGTACAACAATGATTGTGTATGTTTCCATCCCTATCGTGGGAGGAGGAGTACAAATTCATTTGAAATGGTGGGTGGCAGTATCGAAGATTAAAACTTTGTGGAAAAGGCAGTATGAATAAATGAGGATTGTGTCTGTGGAGTTTGTTCAGAAGCCACTCTGTTCGAAAATTGAAGAGATGGATGGAGAAACCAGCTACTCCCCAAAGGTAAAAACTAAAGAGGTAAATGTTGTCATCTGTTGCTGGGTAGAGGAACTAAGAAAATTAACATTGGCCTCATGCCTATATTTCGTATGTAATATTTAGGGTTGAGACCTATATTGACAGGTCCCATATGGGTTATCCCATTTTCTGTGCATGTCTTAAATTTTACTTTGAGTGTCACTTCCGCTTCCTATGTGGTTGTATGTGTGGATAACTGAGCGTGTGGGATATTGTGTTTGTGGGTGTGGTTGTATTTGCATGGGGGTGTATGTGTGCGGTTGTGTTTGTGTGCACATGTGAACATGTTTGCATTTGTGTGCGCACATATGTGTGTGTGTGTGTGTGTGTGTGTGTGTGTGTGTGTGTGTGTGTGTGTGTGTGTGTTCACATGTGTAAGTTGTATGTGCAGGTATTAGTGTGTATTGTTTGTACTTTTCGTTTTAGTTAGGTATTGTCCTAGTTTTTTGCATCATTTTTCATCTTTTTCATGTCTTTCTTTTGGTGTCTTTCTTTCTATCTTTTCTCCTTATGACGTTTTTGCATGGCTTTCTTTGCATTTCTTTTTCCACTTGTGTTTTTGTATGTTTCTTTTTCTGCATGCATTTCTCACATCTTTTTGCTTTATCTTTTGTATACCTTTGTGCTGGTATCTTTTTTGTATGTCACTTATTTGCATGTCTTTTTTTTGCATGTCTGTTTTGCATGTCTTTTCTGTGTGGTTTTTCCTTTGTCTTTTTGTAGTTATTGTTAATAAACTTTTAATTGTAATTCAGCATACACATAAGAAAAAACGTACAGTTTTTTGCACATTTTTTACATGCCATTTGTTGCACACTTTTTCACACCATTTTTGGTATATCTGTTTTTGCACCTCGTTTTGTAACATCTTTCTTAGTGCATCTTTTTAAAGCTTTTTCGTGTGATTCTTGTTCTCTATGCTTGTAATGATTGTTCTTATGTTTGCAATTGTAATTTTGCACATCTTTGTTTTCATGTTTCATGATTTCTGAAATGTATGCTTTCCTGTTAATTGGTGAAGAAGTAGAAGATATCAATGTGTAAATCATTAGGGCGTGCAAGGGGTGAGGAGACTAGAAACCCTTTGCTGTGGTGAGGAGTATTTTCACAAATCTAGGTATTCTGAAACAATGTTGTTAATGTGGTCATTCCTTTCTACATGTGTAATATTTGATCTCATTCTCGTAATTGTACCTGAAATTTAAAAACCAGTATGTATATGCCCATTTGGATCTGTAAAGTGAGATTTTGCCTATGTATGTATTTTGCCTGAAAGAAGAATGGCTATCGACAAAGTGATTCTACACACCTGTATTCATATTATTTCCTCACATATTCATTATAACTGAAAACATGCACATCAATGATTGTGTATGTTTTCATCTGTAATGTGGGAGATGAGGAGATGAAATATGTACTTCACTTGAAGTGGTGGGGTGGTGCATACCAAAGTTTAACACATTGTGGGATAGGCAGAATGAACGATTGTGGATTGTGTATCTGTGTCTGGGAAGCCTGTTCCAAAGCCAGTCTATTTGGAAACTTTACTATGAATGTGGCTCCTCCTTCCTGTGTGATTGTGTGATGCAACATGTGGGCTGTTGTGAGCCTGGGCTACTGTGTGTGTGGGTGATTGTGTGTGTGGGTTTTTGTTTGTATGGGTTTTTGTTGGTGTGTTATTGTGTGTTGGTGTGTTTGTGTGCTGGTGTGTAAGTGTGTGGGTGTGTTTGTGTGTGGATATGCTTCTGTGCATGTGTGTACATATTTGCATGTGTGGTGTGGGTGTGTGAATGTGTCTTTGTGTTTGTGTGCATTTGTGTGTGTGTGTGTGTGAGGGTGTGTATAAGTTTTTCATATATGCATTAGTGTATATTGCTTTTGCGTGCTGCATTTTTAGTGTTTTGTTCAGTTTTTTCCTACTTCTTTTGTATATCCTACATTTTTTAATCTTTAATATATGTCTTCTGTTGCAGGGCTTTTTATTACATGTTAATTTTTTCTCTATTTTTCGCTCTTATCTTGTTAGTCTTTTTTGTATCTCTTTTTCGTCTATTTTCCATATTTTTGCGTTTCTTTGTTTGCATCTTTTCTTGTGCATCTTCTTTTTATCTTTATTTTCTGTGTGTCTTGCATATCATTTTCTGCCTTTTTTCCATCATTTTTTGCGCAAATTTGCCTGCTCGTCTTTTATGCACATGTCTCTTTTGCACTTTGCACTTTGTGCACAAAACTTTTTGGACAGTTATTTGGCATGTATCTTTTTGCACATCACTTTTTTGCATGTGTTCTCTGCATCTCTGGTGTATCACACATTTTTAGCACTCCCTTTTGTTAATATGTATCTTCTTAGCACATCTCTTTTTGAGCAGTCTTTTCAACACATCTCATTTCTAGCGCAAAATTCTCTTGCACATCGTTTTTGTGGAAAGTTGTTCCTTCCTGTATTTGTAATGATTGTCAATAAATTTTGCATATGTATATCAACAAAAGGATATGTTTGTTTTCATGTGCAATGATATCTGAAACGTGTACTTTTCCATTAAGAGAAGAAAGGGAGGTAGAGATCAAGGTGTAAAACACTGGGGGATAGGAAAGGATGAGCAGACCAGGAACATCTTTCTGCAGTAGGGACCTTTTCCATAAACAAAGGTATTCTGAAAAGCAGGTATTAGTGCAGCAACCTCCTCCTTCATGTAAAATATTTTATGTCATTCTCATTATTGTAACTGAAATTCAGGCACCATTGCATATTTATTGATTTATCATCTCTAAAGGGAGATATAACACATGTATGCATTTTGCCTGAAATGTTGAGTGTTCACAAGACTGGTAGCAACAAATTGTTACTTGAAAGTGGTTCTTCCTCCTGCATGCATATTATTTCATCTTATCTTCCACATTATAACTGAAAATATGCACATTAACAGTTGAGCATGTTTTCATCACTAATGTGAAAGATGAAGCATGCAATTTGCTTGAAATGATGGAAGGCACTGTATCAAAGTTTAAAACATTGTGGGTGTGGCTCAACGAAGGAATAAGGATAGTGTGTATGTGTGTTGGAGCCTGTTCAGAAGCCAGTCTGTTCGAAAATTTTACTTTGCATGCAACGCCTCCTTCCTGTGTGATTCGTTGTTTGTGTGTATGGGTGATTGTCTGCGCAGGTGATTTTGTGTTTGGATGTTTGTGTGTATGGGTGTCTGTGTTGGGAGTGTTTGTGTGGGGGTATATTTGTGTATGGCTGTGTTTGTATGTGGTTGTGTTTGTGAACATGTCTTTTCTGCATGAATTAGTGTGTGTTGTATTAGCATGATTTGTTTTTCGTGTGGTGTTTGGCTTCTTCCAGATGATTTTGTACATTCTATATTTGCATATATTTTTTGTAATGTTTCTGTTTTTTTCGTGCGTTTTTTGTTTTGTCCATCCTTTATTTGTGTATATTTTTGAACTTTTTGTGTGTCTTTTTATTTTGCCTGGCCTTTTTTACACCTTCTTTTCTTTTGTTTCGTTTCTTTCCCTGTCTGTTCTTCATATCTTTCGTGCATGACTTCTGTTTGCATGTCTTCTTTGCATGCTTCCCTTGTGTCTTTGTATTCACTTCCTTATTTTGCAAATTGTTCTATTTTTACACTTGTTTTTTTTCACAATTTTTCAACCACATCTTTTATGAACACGTTTTATTGCATGCCGTTTTCATGTATAATGAAATCTGAAACATGTTTTTCCATTAACTTGCGAAGGAGGGAAAGTTTTCAATATGTGAACCATTGTGTAGTTGGGAGGTCAGCAGACAGTGAAAACTTTGCTGTGATGAGGAGCCTTTTCATAAACTTTGATATTCTGAAATTATGGTGTTAATGCAGCTACTTCCTCCTGCATGTGAAATTTTTGGTGTCACTCTCGTAATTGTAATTGAGATTCAGACACCTACGAGTATATGTCCGTTTAGATCTCTAAAGCGAGATATTGCCAGTGTATGTATTTTGCCTAAAAGGTGGGGCATTGAGAAGAATACGTGTGTCTGTAAATTGTGAGTTGAAAGCAGTTCTTCCCACCTGTGTTCATACTATTCCTTTATATCTTCCTCATTATATATGATAATATGCAGATCAATGTTAGTGTGTGTTTTCATCACTAATGTGGGAGATGGAGTATGTAACTTGCTTGAAATCGAGGGTGGCAGTGTCAAAGATTAAAACTTTGTGGGAGAGGCAGAACGAAGAAATTAGGAATATGTATGTGGGTCTGTGGAGCTTGTACCGAAGGCAGTCTGTTCGAAAATTTTACTGTGAATGCAGCTCATCCTTCTTGTTTGATTGTGTGTTTATGTGTGTGGATGATTGCGTGTTCTGGTGATTGTGCTTGTGGTTGTGTACTAAAGTTAGTGTGTACAGGTGTTTGTCTGTATGGCTGTTTGGGTGTGGGCATGTGTATGTGTGTGTGTGTGTGTGTGTGTGTATGTGTGTGTGTAAGTAACTTTTCTTGTGTAAATGTATTCTTTGTATGTGTTGTTTTTTATCTCCTTCAGATTTCATTTTTTTCCAATTTTTTTGTGCATCCCTTGTTTTCATCTTTCTTGTGTCTTTTCTGCATGTCTGTTTTCAATATCTCTTTCGCCATTCATTCTATTTGTGTTCATTTTGTGTGTCTTTTATTTGAGTATTGTTCATAGTGTGTCCTTTTCTTTCATACCCTTTTCCATGTGCCTTTTTTGCATGTATATTTCTTTGTGTATCATTTTATTGTGTGTCTTTCTTGTTTATTTTTTGCATGTGTTTTTTGCGTCGTTATTTGCATGCTGTTTTCTTTGTATGACCTTCCTGCAAGTGTCTTTTTCTGCCTGCCTTTTTTCCGTGTTTCCTTCTGTCTTATATTATGTGTACTTTTCTTCTGTCTATTTTTTATGACTTTCTTTGTATGTCTTTTGTTGCACTTCTTCATTGCACATCTTTTTTGCACATCTTTCTGGGGCAACCCTTATTTGCATGTCCTTTCTGCACAACTGGTTTTACACGTATTTTTTGTGCACCTCCTATTTCAGGACATCTGTTTTAGATGGTCTTTTTTGTATATATATCAACATTTGCTTTTTCATTAAGAGGTGAAGGCTGAGAAGATATCTAGGTGAAAAACATTATGGAGTAGGAGGAGGTGAGCACACGAGTAACACTTTTCTGCAAGAGGAAGAGTTTTCATAAACCTAGGTATTCTGAAATTATGGTGTTAATGAAGCTTCTCCCTCCTCTATATGTAATATATTATTTCATTCATGTAATTGGAACTGAAATATAGACACCAATGGATACATGTACATTTTCATCTCTAAAGCGAGATATCACCTACATATGTATTGTGCCTGATGGGTAAGGGGGGCTGCTCAGAAACAAACGGGTGTCGACAAAATGTGACTTCAGAGTGGTTCTTCCCTCCTGTATATCTATTATTTCTTAATATCTTCCTTATTGTAAATAAAAATATGCACATCAGCAGGAGTGTAAGTTTCCATTTATAATCTGTGAGATGAAGCACATAATTTGCTTGAAAATGAAGGTGCCACTATCGATGTTTAAAACATTGTTGGAGAGGCAGAATCAAGAAATGAGTATTGTTTATCTGTGTGTGGAGCCTGTTCAGAAGCCAGTCCACTCGAGAATTTTGAACTGATTGTGGCTCCTTTCATGAATGTGTTAATGTGCATTGTTTGTGCATGTTTTTACGTGTTATTAGATTCAGTTTTCGTTCCATGGACCTAAAAATTGAACGATTCTCGTGGATGTGGAACAAGTCAGGAAGTATAATATAAAACACATAAAAGTCAGAATATAATACTCACTACCCTGATTGTTTGTTAGGAGATTCTCAGAATAGATGAATACATTACAGTAAGTTGTACCTGATAATGTTTAGAGAATTAATACCCTATGAGAATGAAATATAGTTATGCACTTTTAATAAATTTGTGATACACAAATACCTGATCTTGACTGTTGGGATCAAGTACTGTCAAAACTGAAAGTAAACAGACATTTTTACTTAAGCTGGTGTAACAGTCACTGATAACAGATTCATCTATAGAGTAGAAGGAGTTCCCTTTCACAAAGTCTTTCAAACTCTGTTTAAACTGTGCTTTATCTGAAACCAACATTTTTATGGTTGCTGGCAACTTATTGAAAATGAATGTTCCTTATTAATGGACACCTTTCTGGATGAAGTTAACTAATTTTAGGTATTTAGATAGAGTGTTCTTATTCCTAGTATTGATACTATGTACTGAGCTATTGGTTGAAAATAGAGAGATATTACTTCCAACAAGTTTCATTAAGGAATAAATGTACTGAGAAGCAGTGGTAAGAATATGAAGTTCCCTGAGCAGGTTTCTACATGATGTTCTTGAATTTAAATCACAAATCAATCTTAATATACACTTGCGCATGCTTAAAACTTATGCTCAGTTTGACAAGTTACCCCAGAATATGATCCCATATGACATAATAGAATGAAAGTAAAGAAAATATGTAAGTTTTATATTATAATTGAAAATATTCACATCAATTGTTGTGTGTGTTTTCATCTTTAATGTGGGAGATGGAGTAAGTAATTTTCTTGTAACAGAGGGGTGGTTGTGTCGAAGCATGAGACATTGTGGGAGATGGAGGATGAAGAAATGATGTCAGTGTGTCTGTGTGTGTGGAGCATGTCCAGAAGCTAGTCTGATCGAAAATTTTACTTTGAATGTGGCTCTGCCTCCCTGCAAGATTGTGCATTTGTGTGTATGGGTGATTGCATGTGCAGCAGGTCATGTGAGTCATTGTTTGTGTGTATGTGTGTTCATGTGTGTAACTGTTTGTGTGTGGGTATACTTTTTTGTGCATGTGTGTAACTTTACTCGTGCAAGTGTTGGTGTGTATGGTTTGTGCGGTTTTTTTTGTTCGTTTTTCTATTCAAGTGGTTGTGTGCATCCTTTGTTTACATCTTTTTTGTATCGTTTCTTGCACATTCTTATTCACACACCTTTCATACATCTATTATATCACATATTTCATGCACACCACTTTTTGCTCACTTTTTCTGAACAACCTTTTTTCCATATTTTAGCACATTTTTAGCATATCTTTTTTAGCATGTTTTTTTAAAGCACAACTCCTTTTTGGACATATTTTTAGTACTTCTTCTTTGTGTGGTTATTCTTCTCTGTGTTTGTAATGACTGTTAGTAAGTTCCTAATTGCAATTGAGTATGTACATAACAATGAAAATATATGTTTGTTTTCGAGTGTAGTAAGATTTGCAATGCATGCTTTCCCATTCAGAGGTAAAGGACGGCAGGATATCAACGTGTAAAACATTAAGGGGAGGTGGTAGATTGGTGTAAGTAGAATAGGACCACTCTTCTGCAATGAGGAGCCTTTGGATAAAACTAATTAATCTGAAATTATTGTGTTAATGCAGCTACTCCCATCCACATGTGTAATATTTGTTGTTATTCTTGTAATTGTAACTGAAATTTAGACACCAATTTATACATGTTTGTTTCATCTCTAAAGCGAGATATTGGTAATGTATCAATTTTGCTTGAAATGTGAAGTGTTCAGAAGAATAGGTGTTGACAAATTGTGATTTGTAAATGCTCCTTGCATGCTGTATGGGTATTATTTCTCCACATCTTCCTCACTATAACTGAAAATATGCACAATATACATAGTTGTGTATGTTTTCATCTCTAATTAGGGAGATGAAGTATCTAATTTGCTTGCAATGTAATTGGATGGGGATTATAGAAGTTTAAAATATTGTGGGAGAGGCAGAATGAGGAAATGAGGATTGTGTAACTGTATTTATGGTGCCTCTTCAGAAGCCCATCTGTCCGAAAATCTTGCTTTGAATGTGGCTCCTCTTTGCTGTGTAACTGTGCATGGGTGGGTCTTTTTGTGTGTCTGTGTATTTGTGTTTGGGATGTTTATATATGTGGGTGTTTGTGTGTGTGTGTGTGTGTGTGTGTGTGTGTGTGTGTGTGTGTGTGTGTGTGTGTGTGTGCGCGCACGTGATGTGCAAGCTTTTTGTGGGTCTATTAATGTGTTATTTTGCCGTTTTTGTGTTCTAGAGATTTTTTTCCAAGTTGTTTTGTCCATTCTTTATTTACCTACTTTTTGTGTATCTTCTGTGGCAAGTCTTTTGGTTGCATGTTTTTCTTGTTATGAGTTTTTTGTGTCCTTTGACTCTGTGTCATTTTTGCATGGCTTTTTTGCTTCTCTTTTCTTTGCCTGTCTTCTATTATGTGACTTTTCTGTGCGTTTTTTACGGGTGTTCCTTGTGTATCTTATTCACATATCTTTTCACACATCCTTCTTTCCTTGCACATCTCCTTGGCACATTTACTTTTGCATATGTTTCTTTGCACATCGATTTGTTCATGTCTTTCTCTCCAACTTCTTTTTTTTAATGTCTTTCTTTTACATGTCCTTTTAGCATGTTTTTTTAGAAAGATATTTTTAGCACACCTTTTTTGACATCTTTTTAGCGTTTCTCCTTTTAGCAGATCTCTTCTTTGCATGACTCTTTTTTTGCATTTCTTTTTTTGTATGGCTGTCCTTCTGCAGATTTGTACTTATTGCTGATTATTTTATATTGTGATTGAGAATATGTATATCAACGAATGTAAAAGTTTGTTTTCATGGTTAGCAAGATCCGATATGTATACTTTTCTATTAAGGATTGAAGAAGGGTAGATATCAAGCTGTAAGACGTTGGGGTGTAGGGGGTGGGTGGGCAGACAAGCCACACCTTGCTGTGGTGAGGACCCATTTAATATACCTAGGTATTCTGGAACAATGGTGTTAATGCACCCACTTTTCCTGCATGTGCTATATATGATGTCATTCTTGTAACAATAACTCAAATTTAGGTAACTGTGGATATATTAAGTTTCCATCTCTAAAGCGAGATATTTTGTATGTATGTATTTTGCGGGACAGGTGGCGTGTTTAGAAGAAAATGTGTCGATAAATTATGAGTTGAGAGTGGTTCTTTCCTCTTGTCTGTGGAAGATGTTTTCATATCTTCCTCATTAGAAACTAAAATGTACACATCAGTGGTAGTACACACTTCCATCTCTAGTGAATAAGATGGAGTATGTAATTTGCTTGAAATGGAGTAAGGTAGTATCGAAGTTTAAAAAATTGCTGGAGAGGCAGAATGAAGCAATGAGTATCATGTATTTGTACCTGTGGACCTTGATCAGAAGCCAATGTAATCGAAAATTTTGCTTTACTCTTCTTGTATGTGTCATGTGTGATTGGTTACAAATGTGTTTGTGTATGGGGGTGTTTGTGTGTGGAGATGTTCATGTGTGGGTGTTTCTATGTGTGGTAGTTTATGTGTGGGTGTTTTTGTGTGTAGATATTTGTGTATGTTGTGTTTGAGTATGGTTGTGTTAGTGTGCATGTGCATTCATCTGTGTGTGTGTGTGTGTGTGTGTGTGTGTGTGTGTGTGTGTGTGTGTGTGTGTTTGTGTGTGTGTGTGTGTGTGTGTGTGTGTGTGTGTGTGTGTGTGTGTGTGTGTGCATGTGAACGCTTTTTCATGAATGTGTTAATGTGTATTGCATGTGCATGTTGTTTCTAAGCTGATTTCTGCATCGGTTACTTTCACCTTTTTTGTATGCCTTTCTTCTTGTGTCTTCTTCTGTCCCTTTTTTCATGTTTTTCTTTGTGTGTCTTTTTTGTATGTTCTTTATGTCCATGTACTTTTGTGTGCCTTTTTACATGTCTTTTGTTGTGTGTCTTTTTTGTGTCATTTTATGAGTGTCGCTTTTCTGCATGTCTTTCTTCTGGTGTTTATTTTCTTATGTCATTTTTACTGCATGTCCTTCTTTGTACGTCTTTCTTTTGAGTGTTTGTTTTATGTGTGTCTGTTTCATGTGACATTTTTTGTGTTTCCTTTTTGCATATCTTTTTCTTCTTTTTTTTCTATGGGTCTTTTCTTTGCATGTCTCTCTTCTGTATGTCCTTTCTTGCGGGCCTTTTTTGCATGTCATTTTATTGCTTGTCCTTTTTTTGCTTGTCTTTTCTTCTTGTGTCTTTTTTGTGTGTTATTTTAGCATGTCTTATTTTTTCATGTATCATATTTTTCTGCATATCTTTTTTATATATTTTTCATGTCTTATTTTTTCCTTATGTGTTGTTTGCTGAGTTTCTCTTTTTATTGTGTTTTCTTTGGAGACTTTTTCATGTATTTTTCACATCTTGTTTTCATTTCTTTTTTTATATTTTTTGCATGTCATTTTTTGCACATCTTTTATGCACATGATATTTGGACATCTCCTTTAGCACATCTTTCTTGATCACATTTTTAAATATATGTTTTTCTAGTACATCCTTTTTCCATGTGGTGTTTATTCTCAATGTCTGCAATGATTTTTGATAAGTTCATAATTGTAATTGAGCATAGATATATTAATTAATGTATATGTTAGTTTTCATGTGTAATGAGATCTGAAATGTATGTTTTTCCATTAAGAGATGAAGGAGGGGAAGGTATCAATGTGTAAAACACAGGGGGGGAGGGGGGAGTGGGTTTGGATGGAATGAGCAGAGCAGGAACGCTTTGCTGAGGTAGAAGCCTTTTTGTAAACCTTAGCATACTGAAATTATGGTGTGAATGCAGCTACTCCCTTCTGTATGTGTAACATTTCACAACAATGAAACTGAAACGTAAACACCAATGGCTATACACTCATTTCATCTCTAAAGCGATTTACGGCCTTCCTAAATCTACTACCTGAAAGATGAAGTGTTCACAAGAATAGGTGCCAAAAACGTGTGACCTGAAAGTGTTTCATCCTCCTGTAAGAGTATTACTTGTATCTTCTTCATTGCATGTCAAAATATGTCCACCAAACATAGTGAATGTCTTCATCGCTAAAGTGGGAGACAAAGTATGTGATGTTCTTGAAAGGGAGGGGAGCAGTAACGAAGTTAAAAACATTGTGGGAGAGGCAGCATGAAGAAATGTGTATTTTGTGACTGTCCAGAAGCCAGTCTGTTTGAAAACTTCTTTTTTTAATGTTGTTCATCCTTCCTTCGTGATTCTGTATTTATGTATGTGGGTGATTATGTCTGCTGGTGGTCTGTGTGTTGTTGTTTGTGTATGTCGGTATATTTGTGGTTGGGTGTGTTCATGTGTAGTTGTCTTTGTGTGTGGTTTTCTTTGCATGCACATGTGAGTGTGTGTGTGTGTATGTGTGTGTGTGTGTGTGTGTGTGTGTGTGTGTGTGTGTGTGTGTGTGTGGCCTTTGGTACATTCTTTTTGTCCATGTGTTTTTCTGTGTCTTTCATTACACGTCTTTTACTGTGTGTGTTTTTTTGTATGTTTTTCTTAAATGTCGACTTTTTTTCATATCTTTTCTTTGGTGTTTATTTTTCATATCATTTTTATTGTCTGCATTTTTGCATGTCTTTCTCTTGAGTGTTTGTTTTTATATGTCTTTTTATGTGACTTTTCTGTATGTTATTTTTTGTATCTTTTTGGCATGTTTTTTCTGCATATCTGTTTCTTCCGTGTCTTTTTTTTCTATGTGCCTTTTTTCTGTATGTCTATTTCTGCACGTCTTTTTTTGTGTCTCTTTGCATGAGTTCCTTATGTATGTGTTTTGTGACTCTTTTACTGCATTTCCTTGTTTACATGTTTTTTTGCATGTCTTTCTCCTGTGCAGCTATTTACAAATGCCTTTATTTGCTGGTCTTTTGTTCTTTGTCCTTTTTTTGCATATCTTTTGTTACTGTGTCTTTTTTTGTATGTCTTATTTTTTCATGTCTCCTATTTTTGCATGTATTTTCTTAAATATTTTTCTAAATATTTTTCGTTTCTTTTCCTTATGTGTCATTGGCTGTCTTTCTCAATCTCTTCTTTGGATGTCTGTTATTTGCCTCTTGTTGTGCACATCTTTTGGCATGTAAATTTTTTCACCTCCTTTCTTCTTTTTTCTTTCACATTTTCTTGCATGTTATTTGTGCTCATCTTCTTTGTACATCTTTTCTTTGCACCTATCCTTTTTTTGCACATCTGTTTTAGCATATTTTTTGGTGCATCTTTCTTTATCACATCATTGTTAAACATTACTTTTTGCACATTTTTTTCACACTAGGTGGGACACAGCTGGTATAATTTTTTATTGAAAATGAAACTCCAGCTGTACTTAAGATTTTATATTTATTTGGCTACTAGTTTCGATGTTGAATCAATGTCATCTTCAGGCCTATGCACTTTGATGTACTGAGCCACACACAATTGATTTCATCAAAGTGTATGGACCTGAAGACAGTATTAACACAACATCGAAACAAGTAGGCAAACAAATATAAAATCTTAAGTACAGCTGGAGGAGAATCATTTTTAATATATATATATATATATATATATATATATATATATATATATATAATATTTTCATATGTATTGAGATGCTTTTCCATTAACCGCTGTATGTTCCTTTACATCCCTACAGCAATATTACCATGTACTTCCTCTCTCCTGAATGCATGCTGAATGCATGTCATTACTTCATATCTTCCTCATTTCCAATGAGGGGGACAAAGTATGTAATTTGTATGTGTGTGTTAGTGTGTTAGTTAGCTGACTTGTTGTGTGTAGCCATAATTTTCATCATTTTTATGTCCTTTTCATTTTGTGTGAGTGTATTGGTATATGGTTGTGCTTGTGTGTGTTTGTGCATGGTTGTGTTAGTGTGCACTTGTGTGCCTCTTTGTATGTGTGTGTCAGTGTGTGTGTGTGTGTGTGTGTGAGAGGGTATGTGTGTATGTTTGTGAGTGTGAGTGCATGTTTGTGTGTGTGTGTGTGTGTGTGTGTGTGTGTGTGTGTGTGTGTGTGTGTGTGTGTGTGTGTGAGTGTGTGTGTGTTTATCTGTGTCCTTGCATGCATAGGTTTTTTTGCATGTATTAGTAGGTATTTTTGAGGGTGTTATTTTTTTTCAAGTTCTCTTGTGCACACTTTATTTGCGCCTTTTCTTTGTGTGTCTCTTTTTGCATGTCTTCTTTTGTGTTTAATTTTTATGTCTTTTTAGAATGTCTTTTTGTGTGTCTTTTTTTCCATGTCAGTTGTTTCAAGTTTTTTGCGTCTCTTTTTAAGTGTTTATGTAGAAGTTATATTTTGAATGCTTTTTCATGTACTTTTTTTGGTTGTCTTTCTTTGCATGCTTTTGTATCTTTTTTCACTTCACTCTTTCCACATTTTTTGGATACTTTGTTTGCACATTTTTCTTTAGTTGCACATCTTTTTGCATGTGTTTGTTTATAATTTTTATATGTATTTTTCCCACATCTTATTTCCACTCCTTTTTCACCTCTATTCCATGTCTTTCTTCCATGTTCTTTTTAGCACATATTTTTTGTTTGCATTTTTTCTATGTGCTTTATACCACACTTTCTGCTATCGCATTTCTTATTAGTATGTGTTCTTTTTTAGTACAATTCTTTTTCAACTTCTTTTCTTTCTGCATGTAATTTTCTTGCGGGTTTGTTTTTCTATATTTGTAATGTTTGTTGATAAGTACATAATTGTAATTGAGCATCTGCATCAATTTAAGCATGTTTGCTTTTATGTGTAACGAGATATGTATTAAATGTATGGTATACCATTAAGAGGTCAAGGTGTAAAGCATTGGGTGGTATGTGCAGGTGAGCAGACCAGGATCACTTTGCTGTGATGAGGAGCCCTATCTTAAGCCTAGGTATTCTGAGATTATAGTGTTAGTATAATCAATCCCTCCTGCATATGATTCTTGTAACTGTAACTGAACTTTAGGCAGTAACGGGTATTAGCTCTTTCCATCTATAAAGTATGGTATGGCCTGTGTATTTATTTTGCGTAAAAGTGGGGTGTTCGTAGGAATGGGTGTGTACAAATTGTGTATTAAAGTGGTTCTTCACTCCTGTATGCTTATTAATTTTTCATATCTTCCATATTTTAACAGAAAATATGCACATGGTGGTTGTGTATGTTTTTATCTCTAATATGGGACATGAAGTATTTACATTTCCTGAAATGGAAGACGGGCAGTATAGAATTTAAAACATTGTGGGAGAGGCAGAAGGAAGAAATGAGGATTGTGTATGTGTGTCTGTAGAGACTTTTTAGAACTAAGTGTGTCCGAAAATTTTATGTTAGATGTGGCTCCTCTTTCGAATTTGATTGTGGTTTGTTAGTGTTAAGGTATTTGTGTGTAAGAGTAATTCTACGTGTGGGTGGTGGTGTCTTTGGACGTTCGTGTGTGTGTGTGTGTGTGTGTGTGTGTGTGTGTGTGTGTGTGTTTTTAAAATTTTAGCTCATTTTCCCTTGAACATCTCTTTTTGCTCATCTTTCTCGCTTGTCCAATTTTTGCAAGGCATTTTAACGTCCCTTTTGCACTTTTTACATGTCTTTTTTGTAGTTTTTTCCGCATCTCTTTTTCGTGTCTCTTTCTGGACTCTTTTTTTGCACATCTGTTTCGTGTGTCCTTTTAGTATGACTTTTTTAAGCACATCTCTTTTGAGCATGTCTCTTTGTTAGGACTTCTTTTGGTACCGCATTTTAGTGGTTGTTCTTTACTTTGTTGACAAATTCTTACTTGCTATTGAATGAATGTATATCAGTGAATTTATATGTTTATTTTCACATGTAATGAGATCTTATACCTACTCCTTTACATTAAGAGGTGAAGAAGGGGAAGATACCAAGGTGTACAGGATGAGGACAGGATGAGTAGACAAGGAACACATTGCTGCAGTGGGGAGCCTTTTCATGAACATAAGTACATTTAGACATGAAAGAATATATGTTCCTTTTCATCCCTAAAGCGAGATATCGGTTATATATCTATTTGCCTTAAGCGTTCAGATGAATGGGTGTCTACGAATTGTGAGCTGAATGAGGTTTTTATTTCCTGTATGTGTACGATTTCTTCATATGTTCTCCATTATAGCTGAAATATACACATCAATGGCTGTGTATGTTTTCATTTCTAATGTAGGATAATAAATATGTTTGCAATAGTGATGAAGGGGCCCAGTGGTACCAAAGTTTCTGTGAAGTTTGGAAGGTAGGAGACGAAGTACTGGTAGAATGGAAGCTCTGATGACGGTGCATGAGTTGTGCTCAGTCTCAGTCTGAAACAAAGTTTTAATCTCCCGGAAAGAGTCATATCAGTGCACACTCCACTGCAGAGTGAATCTGTCATTCTGGAAGCATCTACCAGGCTGTGGCTAAGCCATTTCTACACAATATCATTTCTTCCAGGAGTTCTAGTTCTGCAAGGTTCGCAAAAGAGCTTCTGTGAAGTCTGGAAGGTAGGAGACAAGGCACTGGCAGAACTGAAGCTGTGTGGAGGGGTGGTGAGCCGTGCTTGGGTAGCTCAGTCGGTAGAGCACTTGCACACGAAATGGAAAGGTTCCGAGTTTGAGTCTTGCTCCAGCACACAGTTTTAATCTGCCAGGAAATTTCAAAGTTTAAGACATTGTGAGAGTAGCGAAATGAAGAAATAAGTGTTGAGTACCTGAGTCTGTGGAACCTGTTGAGGAGTCAGTCAGTTCGATAGTTTTACTTTTAATGTGGCTTCTCTTTCTTGTGTGGTTGTGTGTTTTTATGTGTGTGGGTAGATGGTAGTATGTGGATGATAGTGTGAGTGTGTGTTTGTGTGTGTGGGTGTTTTTGTGTGTGGATGCTTGTGTGTGGCTGTGTATATAGATTATTGTGTTGTGCATGGTTGTGTTTGTGCATGGTTGTATCAGTGCAAACATGTGTGTGTATGTACATGTTAAAGATGTTTCAAGCATATGTTAGTGTGTGTTGTTTGTGCATGCTCTTTTCTTTAGTGTTTCGTTTGGTTTTGTTCTCCAAGTAGTTGTGTGCAGCCTGTGATAATGTCTTCCCCGTTTGTGTGCGTTTTGTTATATTTTTTCGTTGTTTGAATGTGGTTTTTTTGTGAGTGATTGTGTTACTGTGCACTTATTTACGTGTGTGTGAGTGTGTGTGTGTATGTGTGTGTGTGTGTGTGTGTGTGTGTGTGTGTGTGCATGGGCATTTGTGTATGTCACTGTGTGTGTGTGTGTGTGTGTGTGTGTGTGTGTGTGTGTGTGTGTGTGTCCAAGCATGCCTAAGTTTTTTGCATGTGTCTGGAACCTGTTCAGAAGGCAGCCTGATCGAAAATTTTACTTTGAATGTGGTTCCTCCTTGTATGGTTATGTGTTTGTGGGTTATTGTGTGTGCAGGTGATTGTGTGTGTGGGTGTTTGTATGGATGAGTGTTTTGTGTGTGTGTGTGTGTGTGTGTGTGTGTGTGTGTGTGTGTGTGTGTGTGCGCGGGTGTGTGTGTTTGTGTGTGTGTGTGTGTGTGTGTTTGTTTCTAGCACTTTTTTGCACATTTCGGTCTATGTGTTTTTGCATATTTTTGTGTTATTTTTTAAGTTTTTTATTTGTAGTGATAGTTGATATATTTGTAAATTTAATTGATCATGGCTACATAAGTCACATAAGTCAACGACTACATTAAATATATATGTTTGTTTTCATGTATAATCAAAACTAAAACATTTGCTTTTCCATTAAGGGGGGGGGGGGGGAGTACTGGAGGATACCAAGCTCTGAAACTGAAACACTGGGGACAAGCTGGGGGTCAGAAAAATATGTAGTATGGGACAAGGCTTTTCAGAAACCTAGCTGTTCTGTAAATAAGGTGTTAATGTGCCTACTCAGTCCTGCATCTGGAATATTTTATGACGTCCTCTTAATTATAATTGAATTATAGATACATACATGTTTATGTTCCATTCCATCTCTAAAGTCATATATTGTCTACGTATTTTGCTTGAAACGTGGGCTGGGTGGAGTGAATGATGTCAGTGTGTAATACACAATGGGAAGGAGATGCTGTGAGAAAATGAGGATTGAGTAGCTCCATGTGTACAACCTGCTCAGAAGAATTGATGTCAGGAAACTGGTTTGAAAGAGATTCTTCTCACCTGTATTTGTATAATTTCTCATATCTTCATCAGTATAAGAGAAAATACGTATCTTAACAGTTGAGTATGGTTGCATCTCTAATGTCGGAGATGGAGTATCTAATTTGCTTTAAATGGAGGCAGAGAGGGGGTGAGTAACGAAATATAAGACATGGTGGGAGAGGCAGAGTAAGGTAGTGTGGATTGTATATCAGTCCGTGGAGCCTTTTCAGAAGACAGACAGTTTGAAAATTTTAGTTTTAATTTCCCTCTTCCTTCGCATGTGCATGTACATGTGTGCGTGTGTGTATGTGTGTGTGTGTGTGTGTGTGTGTGTGTGTGTGTGTTGTGTGTTAATATGTGCATGTCCGATTGTGTCTTTTTTGCGTCTCATTACTTTGCATTTTGCATTTTGTACATCTATTTTGCTTTGTGTGTCTTTTTTCAATGTCAGCTTTTTGCATGACTTTTTCAGCACGTTTTTAGGATTTTTTTCAGCCAGTCATTTTGTTTGTGTGTCTTTTTTACAGCATATCTCTCGTGTTGCACATCTTTTTTTAGCACATCCTTTTTGCGTTGTTGCTACTTTCTATGTTTGTAATGGTCCTTCACAAGTTTCTACATGTGATTGGACATATGTACATCAATGGATGTATTCCTTTTTTTCATGTGTAATGAGATTTGAAACCTTTTGCATTTCCATTAAGGGATGAAGGAGTGGAAGTACTCAAGATGTTACACTTTGGGGGCAGGAGGGTACGAGGAGATTAGGAGCATTTTGCTATGGTGAGGAGTCTTTCATAGATGCAGTTAGATCTTCTGAAATTATGGTGTTTATACAACTTCTGTCTCCTGCATGTCTAATGTTTGATGTCATTCTCGTAATTGTTACTAAAATCTAGACACCTTTGGATATATATTCAGTTACCACTCTAAAGTAGGATATGGCGTATGTATTTAATTTCACTGAAATCTGGAGTGTTCAGAAGAATGTGTGTCGAGAAATCGTGACTTGAAAGTGATTATACACACCTGTAAGCGTATTATTGTCTTACATATTCTTTATAACTGAAAATATGCTTTCAATGTTGTCTTCTGTAATGTGGGAGAAGAAATATCTAATTTGCCTTAAATGGAGGTAAGGGACAAACCAAAGTTTAAAACATTGGGTGATGGGCAAATTGAACAATAAGGGGTTGCGTATCTGTGTCTTTTTCTTAAGATATGTCTGTTTGAAAACTTTGTTTTGATTATGGTTCCTCCTTCCTGTCTGATTAAATGTCAGTGTTTATGTGTGTGTGTGTGTGTGTGTGTGTGTGTATGTGTATTTGTGCTTGGTTTATGTGGGTGTGTCTGTGTGTATCTTCTTTTGTGTGGTTCTTTTTGTGGTCACATAGGTACATGTTTTGATGTGTGCAAATGTGGTGTGTGTGTTCATGTGTGTATGTGTGTGTCTGTGTGTGTCAGTGCTTGGGTGGCTGGGTGTGTGTATGTATGTGTGCATCACTGCATACTCACGCACACATGCTCTTGTGTGTTTTCTTTATGCGTGTATTAGTGTGTGTTGTTTTTTTGTAATATGTTGGTTTTTTTCCAAGTTGTTTTCTTTATCCTTTATTTGCATATCTTTCTGTCTACATTTTTGCGTGTTTTTTTGCATTTCTTTTTCCCTGTCTATCTCTCATTGCATATCTTTTTTCTATGTCTTTTTTTCCCTGTTTTCTTGCATATCCTTTTGCATATCTTTTCTTTGGATGCCTTTATATTCCACATCCTTTTTTGTACATCTTTCTTACTTTATTTGCACATATTTTTCTGGCAAGTGTTTTTTAGCATGTACCTTGTGTATGTCTTTTATTTAGAGGTTTTTTACATGTTTCTTTCTTGTCCATGCTCATAGTGTTGCTGATAAGTTAGTAATTGTAATTGTGAAAATATATATCTATGAATGTATGTGTTTGTCCACATGTGTTATGAAATGTGAAATGTAAGATTTTCCTTTAAGTTGTAAAGCAGGGAAAAATATAAGGTTGTAAAACATTGGGGAGTAGGTTAGTGAGGAGACTTGGGTCACATCACTGTGGTGATAAGCCTCTTCAGAAACATACATATTCTCAAATTATGGTGTTAATGCAGATAATCCCTACTGTATGTGCAATATTTGATGGGTATAGGCAAACTGAGACATTAAAGTAGTTCATTTCCTGTATGTGTATTATTTCTTTGTATCTTCCTCATTTTAATGAAAATATGCACATCAATCACTGTGCATGTTTTCATCTCTAATGTCAGAGATGGAGTACATAATTCACTTGAAATGGTGGGTGACAGTATCAAAGATTAAAGCTATATGGAAGAGGCAGAATGAAGAAATGACCATTGTATATCTGTGTCTGTGTAACTTGTTCAGAAGCGAGTCTGTTCGAAAATTGAAGACATGCATGGAAAAACCAGCTAACATTCAAATGTAAAAACATAGAAGTAAGTTTTGCCATCTCTTGCTGTGTACAGAAACTATCAAAATTGGCATTGTCCTCACCCCTCCATATCATATTTCATATTTAGGGATGAGACCAATATCTATATCGATAGGTCCTGTACCCAACAGATGGTAACACTTAGAAATAACCCATGCTCAGTGCATGTCCTGAATTTAACTCTGAATGTGGCTTCCCCTGCTGTGTAGTAATATGTTTATTATTGTGTGTGTTGGAGATTGTGTGGGTGGGTATTCGTGTACTTCAGTATTTGTGTGTGCGCATGTTTGTGTGTTTTGGTGATTCTGTGTGTGGCGCTATTTGTGTGTGTGTGTGTGTGTGTGTGTGTGTGTGTGTGTGTGTGTGTGTGTGTGTTTGTTTGTTTGTGTGGGTGGGTGTGAGTGTGTGTGTGGGGTGGGATGTTTGTGCATCTGTGTTTGTGTGAGTGACTGGCACAAGTGTGTGTAAGCTTTTTTTGTGTATGTAGTAGTGTGTATTATTTGTGCATTTTGTTTCTTTCATATTCTGTTAAGGTTTTCTCAATGTTGTTTTGTGCTTCCTTTACTTTCATCTTTTTTGAGTATTTTTTGTGTCTTGTATCTCTTGTGGAACTTTCTGTTTTGGTTGTGTGTATTTTGTGTGTGAATTTTTTGCTTGTCTATTTTTTATGTGACTTTCTATTACAACTCACGCAGTCTGTCTTTTTCATGTCTTTTAGCACGTTATTTATTTTCACATCAATTTTTGCCCATCTTCCTTCACACACATTTATACACGTCTTTTCTATTCATGTCCTATTTGCTAGCTTTTTCAATGTTTTTTTGCATGTCTCGTTTTACATGTCTATACTGCAATTCTATTTTTGCATGCTTTGCTTGCACAGCATTTTTTCAATCTATTTTCATGTATTTTTTAAACATGTCTTTTGGACTTTACTTCACCAGGTCTTTTTTGTGTTGCTGTTCTTTCCTCTATTTGTAATGAATCTTGACAATTTCTATATTGTTATTGAGATGTATATACCAATTAATGTACATGTTGGTTCTCATGCATTATGTCATCTGGAACATATGCTTTTTCATTAAATGTTGAAAGAGGCGAAGATACCAAGGTGCAAGACACTAGGGGCAAAATATGGACGAGCAATCTGTGAATGTCCCCCTGTATATGAGGAGTCTTTTCAGAAAGGTAGCTATCAGAAATTATGGTGTTAATGCTTCTCATCCCTCGTGCATCTGTAAGATGTGATGACATTCTCATTATTGTAATTATAATATCCACACTTATGGATGTATGTTCATTGTCATCCATAAAGTGACATGAGGCCTATGTATTATGAATAAAGTATAAGGTGGGAGGAATGAAAGATGTAAGATGTAATGGTAAAGGGGGCTGTGAGTGAATAGAAGAATGTGTATCTCTAGATGTATAGCCTGTTCAGAAGAACAGCTGTCGACAAACTGTGACTTAAAAGCGGATCTTCCCTCATGTATGCTTATTATTACTTCACATCTTCCCCATTATAACAGAAAATATGCACATCAGTGGATGTGTATGTTTTCATCTCTAATGTGGGAGAAGGAATACGTGGATGCAGATGATTTTATGTGTTTGATATTGTGTGTTTGTGTGTGTGTGTGTGTGTTATATATAGTTTTTAGATTCATGTCTTAGTGTGTGTTGCTTTTGTGTGTTGCTTTTTTCATGTTTTTTTGGTTTCTTCTTCCAAATTGATTTGTTCACCCTTTATTTGTATAAGTTTTGTATGTTTTTCGTGACTTTTTCCCTTGGGTGTACTTTCTGTGGTATTCTGTCTCTATTCTGCATGCTGTGTCCTTGCCTGTCTTTTTTACGTATCTTTTTGTGCATCTTTTTCTTGTATGTCATTTTCACATGTTTTCCTTGCATCTTCTTTTTCAAATCTTTTTTGTGCATATTTCTTTGTCCACATCTGTTCATTGCAGATCATTTTTTCATATCTTTTTTGCATGTCTTTTATTGTGTGCATTTTACCACAGTCTTTTATTTGCGCATTTTCTGCTGAATGTCTTTTGACACAACTTTTTTGCACATATACTGGCATCCATATTTCTGCCACATTTTTTATATCTTTTATGCACATTTATTTGTTCACACCTCTTTTTGCTCATCTTTCTTATGTCTGTTTTTGGAAGTCTTTTTTAGACTGTTGTCTTCTAGAAAGTCTTTTTTAGCATGGTAATTTTTATGATTTCCTTTTTTTTTTAGCATATGCTTTTAACCCTACAACTCATTTTCCCACATATTTTTTTTAGTATTTCTTTTCATTGTGTTGTTGTTCATTCCTGTGTTTGTATTGATTGCTGATAAGTTCATTGTTGTAATTGAGCATATATATTTATCAACGAATGCATAAGTTTGTTTTCATGTGTGATGAACTCTGAAATGTATGTTTCCCATTAAGGCATAAAGGAGAGGCAGATGTCAGGGTGTAAAATATTGTGGGGTAAGGAGGTTCAGAAGACGATTAATTAGCACTTTGCTGTGGTGATCAGCCTTTTCATAAACTTAGGTATACTGAAACTGTGGTGTTAATTCAGAAATACCTACTCAGCGTGAAATATTTGATGTCATTCTCGTAATTCTAACTAAGATTTCGAAACCAACATGAATATGACTGTTTGGATTTCTAAAGCGAGTTTTTGCCTGTTATATGTATTTTGCCTGAAAGATGGAGTGTTCAGAAAAATGGTTGTTGACAGTGGCTCTTCTCTCCTGTAAGTGTATTATTTCTTCATATCTTCCTCATTTAAATGAAAATATGCACATCAATGGCTGGATGCGTTTTTATCCCTAGTGTTGGAGATGGAGTACGTAATTTTCTTAAAATGGGGAGTGGTAGTACCAAAGATTAAAATATTGTGAGAGAGGCAGAATGAAGAAATGCAGATTGTGTATCTGTTTCGCTTTGAATGTGACACATCCTTTCTGTGTAATTGTGTGATGAAATGTGTTGGCTACTCAGTGTCGAGGTGATTGTGTTTGTTGGTGTTTGCGTGTATTGGTGTTTGTGTGTGTGGGTTTTTGTGTATGTGAGTGTGTTTGTGTGAGTAGGTGTGTTTGTGTATATAAGTGTGTTTGTGTGTGGCTGTGCATGGATGTGTTTGTGTGTATATGTGTATGTGTTTGCATGTGGTGTGTGTGTGTGTGTGTGTGTGTGTGTGTGTGTGTGTGTGTGTGTGTGTGTGTGTGTGTGTGTGTGTGTGTGTACATGTGCAACTTTTTTGTGCATGTATTAATGTATACTCTTCCTGCATGTTGACCTATTAGTGTTTTGTTCCAGTTTTTTCCAAGTTATTTTCAACTCCTTTTTGTATGTCTCTCTTTTGGATATATTTTTATATCTGTTTATTCACATCTTTTATTGCATGTCTTTTTGTGTATTTCTTGTCTTTTCCATATGTTTTGCGTTTCTCTGTTTGCATCTTTTTTTGTGTCTTCCTTTGTGTGACGTTTTTGGGCTATTTTCTCTGTGTGTCTCTTTTGCATATCATTATATCGTTTATTCAGCTATTTTGTGCATACATTTCCTTGCACATCTGATTTGGACAGCCCTGTCCTTGCACTTTGCAATTTTTCACAATTTTATAGCTGTTAACATTTGGACAAATTTTTGGTACAACCTATTTGCACATCACATTTTTGCACATCTCTTATGCACCTCTGGTTTTTCACATATATTTCTTGCACATCCTTAACATATCCATTTAATCATATGCTTGCATATCGCTTTTGTGCATGGTTCTTCTTTTCTGTGTTGGTAATGATCGTTAAAAGGTTTGTAATTGTAATTTAGCATGCATATATCAATGAAGGTATTTGTTTGTTTATATATATAGATATATATATATATAAAACACATATTTCCATTAAGAGAAGGAGTGGAAGATATAAAAGTGTAACACATTGGGGGATAAGAAAGGATAATCATACGGGAGAACTTCCTTCTGCAATGAGAACCCTTTTCATAAACCTATCTTTTCTAAAAAATTAGGTATTAATGCAGCTACTCCCTCCTGAACATGTAATATTTTATATCATTCTCGTTATTGTAACCGAAATTCAACCACCAATGCATATATATTCGTTTTAATCTTTAAAGGAAAATAAAACACATGTATGCATTTTGCCTGAAATGTTGAGTGCACAGAAGAATGCTGTCAACAAGTTGTGACTTAAAAATGTTTCTCCCTCCTGTACGTGTATTATTTCTTCTTATCTTCCTCGTTATAACTGAAAATATGGACATCAATGGGTGTGCATGTTTTCAGCTCTAATGTGAGACATGATTCATATAATTTGCTTGAAGTGGTGGGAGTTAATGCATCAGTGTTTAAAATGTTGTGGGTGTCTGTGTAGCCAGTTCAGAAGCCAGTCTCTTCTAAAATTTTACTTTGGATGTCATTCCTGTGTGATTGTCAGCACAAGTGTTTTTGTGTTTGGGTGGTTGCATGTGAGGATGTTTGAGTGTCTGGGTGTGTGTGTGTGTGTGTGTGTGTGTGTGTGTGTGTGTGTGTGTGTGTGTGTGTGAATGTGTGGCTGTGTTCATGTTTGGCTGTGTACATGTGTGTGCGTGCGTGCGTGTGTGTGTGTGTGTGTGTGTGTGTGTGTGTGTGAATGTGTGGCTGTGTTCATGTTTGGCTGTGTACATGTGTGTGCGTGCGTGTGTGTGTGTGTGTGTGTGTGTGTGTGTGTGTGTGTGTGTGTGTGTGTGTGTGCATTTGTGCATATGTTTTTTCGTGCATTAAGTTGTATGTACCATTTCAGCATAATCATTTTTTGTGTCTTGTTTGGTTTTATTACAAACTGATTTGTCCTTCCTTTATTTGTATTTATTTTTTGTGTATTTCTTGTGTTTTTCTTGCCTGTCTACTTTTGTGTATCTGTTTTTGTGTCTTTTTCCTTTGTGTGTCATTATTTTGCCTAGCTTATTTGCAACTTTCTTTGTGTTTCGTTTCTTGCCTATATTTTTTATGTCTTTCTTGCATGTCTTCTTTTTGGATGTCTTCTTTGCACATTTCCCTTGTGTCTTCGCTTTCACATCTTTGTTTTGCACATATTTATATTTTTGCACATCATTCTATTTCATGTCTTTTCTTCCATATCTATTATGCAAACCTTTTATTGCATGCCATATTTTGGATATGTTTTCTCGCATTTCAATTTGTTTGCATATTTTCCCACATTATTGGCACATCTCATTTTTGTGCATATTTTTATAGCATTTCTTTGTTTTGTGTGGTTGTCCATTTCAATGTTTCTATTTATTGATAATAAACTTGAAATTGTAACTGAGCATGTATATAACAGCAAAACCTGTATATCTTTCTTGCATGTCTTTATTTTGTGTGTGTTCTTTGCATGTTTTCATTCTGTCTTCTTTTTCATGACTTTGTTTTGCATATATTGCTATTCTGCACATCACTTTTTTCACATCTTTTATTCAACCTCTTTATTGCACACTGTTTTCATGTGTAATGAAATCTGAAACATATTTTTCCCATTGAGTTGTGAAAGAAGGAAGATACCAAGTTGTGAAAAATTTGGGGGGGGGGGGGGGGGTGGGAGGTCAGCTAACAAGGCAAACTTTGCTGTGGATGTAAGGTTTTTCATAAACCTAGGTATTCGGAAATCATGGTGTTAATGCAGCTACTCCCTCCTGCATGTGGAACTTTTGGTGCTATTCCTGTAATTGTAATTGAGATTTTGACACCAATGGGTATATGTTCATTTGGATCTCTAAAGTGAGATATTGCCTGTGTATATATATTTTTCCTGAAAGGTGGGATGTTCAGAAGAATACGTGTGGGCAAATTATGACTTTAAAGTAGTTATTTCCTCCTGCATTCGTAATATATTATATTCATTATAAATGAAATGTGTATATGTGTCTGTGGAGCCTGCTCAGGAGGCAGTCTGTTTGAAAATTTTAGTGTGAATGCAGCTCCTCGTTCCTGTATGGTTTTTTGTTTGTGTGTATTTGGCTGTTTGCCTGTGTGGGTGTTTGTGTGTGGAGGTGTTTATATGTGGGTATGTTTTTGTGTGAGTGTTTTTGTGTGTCTTCATACTTGTTTGTCATTGTGTTTGACTGTGGTTGTGTTTGTGTGCATGGGTGTACAGTCATGCATGCATGTGTGTATGTGTGTGTGTGTGTGTGTGTGTGTGTGTGTGTGTGTGTGTGTGTGTGTGTGTCTGTGCCTGTGTGTGTGTGCATGCATCAGTTTTTTCGTGAATGTGTATTGTTTGTGCGTGTTTTTAGATGAGATTAGATTAGAGAGGATTCAGTTTTCGTTCCATAGACCGAAAAATGCGATGATTCTCTTGGGTGTGTATAGTATAAAACAACATAAAAAATAGATGAATATGATACAGTAAACTGTACTTGTTAACATTTACAGAATTAATACTCCATGCATCACAGTTATGCACTTTTAATAAATTTATCACACACAAATACCTAATCTTGACTGCTGTGACCAAGTACTGCCAAAACTGAAATCTAACAGACGATTTTTATTTAAGCTGGTCTATCAGTCCCTGATAAGATATTCATCTATGGAGCAGAAGGCGTTCCCTATCACAAAGTCTTTCACACTCTGTTTAAACTGGACCCAAGGATTTTATGGTTGCTGGTAATTTATTGAAAATATTTGTTCTTTGATGTTTGACCCCTTTCTGGTTCAAGGTAAGTGATTTTAGGTTACTATCTAGAGTGTACTTATTCACAGTATTGATACTATGTATTGATCTATTGGTTGGAAACAGACATATATTACTTGTCAAAAATTTCATTGAGGAATAAATATACTGAGAAGCAGTGGTTAGAATACAGAATTCACTGAACAGGTTTCTAAATGATTTTCTTGAATTTACATAACAAATCAATCATATTAGACTCCTTTGCACCCTGAAATCATTTGCTCAGTTTGATGAGTTGCCCCAGAATATGATCCCATATGACATAATAGAGTGAAAGTAAGCAAAGTATGCACATTTTTTTACATGTGTAGCTCCTACAGCTGGCATCATTCTCACTGAAAATACAGACTTGTTTAAACGCTTCAGCAATTCTGTGGTATGCTCTTCCCAACTGAATTTATTATCAAGTTGTAATCTCAGAAATTTAACACTGTAACTTCTTCAATCTGTATGCCTTCAAATGTTATGCACTTGGTGGCAGGAAATCTATTACACGTTCTGAACTATGTATAGTGAGTCTTTTCTGAGTTTAATGACAGTGAATTAGCTATAAAGCATTTATTAATGTAAGTGAAAATTTGGTTAGCAGCCATTTGTAAATATGTGCTTGACTCACTACTTATTTCAATGTTTATATGATTTGAAAACAAAACAAATTTAGCATCTGGCAGTGTAACAGACAAGTGGTCATTAATATACATAAGAAAATTCAATGCAGACAATATGGAATCTTGAGGAACACCACATGTAATTAATTCCCACTCAGATGGAGACTAACTATCGACTGCATAGGTATTTCACGATGACACCCTTTTTTACCCAATAATTCGATATGATGTCATTGTGATGGATGCTACTACAATTTTGGGAGATTTGTCATTTCCATATTACTTAAGTTACTTGTAAAAATAACTTTACCTGTGAGACTGGACAACAGAGCTTCGATATTTCTTATGAAGAGATCAAAGTTTTCTGAATGTTCCATTTACATAATACTATTATGAAGGGCTTATTATGAAATACTACTTCTGTTGCAGAAGCTCCTAAGTGCTGCTCTGAGCAAAATTTATTAATATCTGCATTTTGGACATCTAAACAGTTTCTGACAAATGTGGCAACTACTGCTTTCTCCATATCCTGTCTACAGAAGTGAGAAACTAACACAACTCCTGCAACATTTAACATATTGTTCAAGTATTATTCGAAGTTCTTCTGTGCATCATTTCTTTTCATCTTGTTTCCTTTCATTTTGTGTATCTTCTTCTTGTGAACCATTTTTTGCATGTTTTTCTTCTATGTCCTTTATTTGCATATCTTTATTTTGCGTCCCTTTCTTTGTGTGTCTCTATTTCTATGTTTTTCATTGTGTGCTTTTTCAGATGTGCTTTTGTTGCATGTCTTTTTTGTGTGTCTTTTCTTGCATATCACTTTATTGTCAATTTCCCACATGTTTTTTTGCTTGGCTTTTTTGCACATCTTATTCTCTTTGCTCCTCATTTTTTCACTCTTAGCACAGCTCTTTTGCACATCTCTTTTTTGGCACATCACTTATTTACAAGTGTTCTTTACACATCTTGTTTCTGCACATCTTTTTTAGCACATACTTTTAGCACATTTTTTTAGCATAGCATTTTTAGCACATTTCTCTTTTAGTACATATTTTTTAGCACTTCCTTTTTTGTGATTGTTTTTCCTATTTTTGCAGTGACTGTTGATATTTTTAATTAGTTATTTAGCATACGTAAATCAGCACAATTGCACTTGCAGTCCAGGGGAAGTGTCTTCACTTAGTAATCAAAACGTCCTCAGTCCCAGGTTCCAATCCTGCCACTGCTTAAATTTTGATTAATAATCAGCATTGGCAGTCAAAGACTTCTGGCGTAATAAGTCACTGTCATTCAGCCAATGGCCTTGTCAAGTTGGTAGAGGAGTTGACAGAGATTCAGGGCACTCTCTAGTCCTAGGGGTGGGAAACTACCCCTAAAGACGGAAGAATTAGCTATGGTCAACAGTATGAGGATGCAGAAGGCAATGGAAGCCACTGCATTAAACACGCATAACATGTATCCCCAGTACGTGTGGCCTGTAATTGAAAAAGTGTCATGATGATCTGCATATTGGCAGAAGATTCCTTAATAGTCCTCCATGCGCATCTCTGGGAAGGGACTGTCAAGGGGAAGGTGACCATGAGAAAAGACTGAATAATCAACTAAAGGATAATGTTCTACTAATTGGGGTGTACAATGTCAGAAGACTGAACGTGGTGGGGAAACTAGAAAATCTGAAAATTGGAATGTAAGGGCTTTAGGTAGATATAGTAGGGGTCAGACAAGACAAGGTTTTGTGGTCAGATGAGTATAGGGTAATATCAACAGCACCAGAAAATGCTATAATGGGAGTAGAATTCATTATGAACACAAAGGTAGGGCAGAGAATGTGTTACTGTAAACCGTTCAGTGATAGGGTTGGTCTTAGCAGAATTGATGGCCAACAAACACTGACAATGATAGTTCAGGTATACATGCTAAAGATGAAGAGATAGAGAAAGTATATGAGGATACTGAAAGGGTAACACATTACATAAAGGGAGATGAAAATCTGAAATTGATAAAGTATATGAGGATACTGAAAGGGTAACATATTACATAAAGGGAGATGAAAATCTGAAATTGATAAAGTATATGAGGATACTGAAAAGGTAACACAGTACATAAAGGGAGATGAAAAATCTAATAGCCATTGGCGACTGGAACGCAGTTGTAGGGGAAGATGCAGAAGGAAAGGTTACTGCAGAATATGAGCTTGGGAAAAGGAATAAGATGGGAAAAAGATTAATTGAGTTCTGTAACAAGTTTCCGCCAGTAATGGTGAATACTCTGTTCAAGAATCACAAGAGGTGGAGGTATACTTAGAAAAGTCCGGGTGATATGGGTAGAATTCAGTTAGATTACATCACGGTCAGACATAGATTCCGAAATCAGATATTGGATTGTAAGACATACCCAGGAGCAGATATAGACTCATATCACAATATAGTAGTGATGAAGATTAGACTGAAGTTCAAGACATTAATCAGGAAGAATCAATACAGAAATAAGTAGGATACTGAAGTACTAAGGAATGACGAGATACGCCTAAAGATCTCCACAGGTATAGATACAGCACTAAGGAATAGCTCAGTGGGTGGGACAGTTGATGAGGAATGGACATCTCTGAAAAGGGCCACCACAGAAGTCGGAAAGAAAGATATAGATACAAAGAAGGTAACAGCGAAGAAACCATGGGTAATAGAAGAAATATTTTGGCTTATTGATGAAACGAGGATGTACAAATATGTTCTGGGAAACTCAGAAATGCAGAAATACAAGTCGCTGAAGAATGAAATAAATAGGATGGCTTGGTGAGCTAAGATGAAATGGCTGCATAAAAAACGGAAGGACAGATTCAGCACATAGAAAGTCTAATCAACCTTCAGTGCCATTAAAAGGGAGGGTGGGAACATTAAGAATGCAACGAGAACTCCACTGTTAAATGAAGAGGCGACAGCGGATGGGCGGAAAGAACACAATGAAAGCCTCTATGAGGGGGAAGATCTGTCTGATGAGATAAAAGAAGAAACAGGAGTCGATTTAGAAGAGAGAGGGATCCAGTAATAGAATCAAAGTATAAAGGAGCTTTGTACCACTTAAGAACAAATGAGGCAGAAGGGCAGATAACAATGCATCACAGTTTCTAAAATCATTGGGGAAGTGGCAACAAAACGACTATTCACGTTGGTGTGCAGAATATATGAGTCTGGCCAACATACCATCTGACTTTCGGAAAAAAATCATGCACACAATTCCGAGGGTTGTGAAAGCTGAGAAGTGCGAGAATCATCACACAATCAGCTTAACAGTTTTTGCATCCAAATAGTTAATAAGAATAATATACAGAAGAATGGAAAATAAAATTGAGGATGTGCTATATGACGATGAGTTCGGCTTTAGAAATGGTAAATGTACGGGAGAGGCAACTCTAATGTTTCAGTTGATAATGGAAGCAAGTCTAAAGAAGAATCAAGACACGTTCATAGGATTTGTCGGCCTGGAAAAGCGTTCTATAATATAAAATTGTGCAAGATGTTCCAAATTCAGAGAAAAATAGGGGTACGCTATAAGGGGAGACAGAAAATGTACAAAACGTACAAGAGCAAAGAGAGAAAAATAAGAGTGGGTAACCAAGAACTAAGTGCTCTGATTAAAAAGGGTGTTATACAGGGAGGCAGTTTTTCGTCCCTACTGTTCAGTCTGTATGTAGAAGGAGCAATGATGAAAATAAAAGAAAGCTTTAGGAGAGGAATTAAAATTTGAGGTGCAAGGATATCAATGATACGATTCACTGATGACATTTCTATCCTGAGTGAAAGTGAAGAGGAATTACATGATCTGCTGAATGCAATTGCAATCTAATGAGTACAGAATTTGGCTTGAGAGTAAATTGATGAAAGACGAAAGTAACGAGTAGTAGCAGAAATGAGAACAACAAGAAACTTAACATCAGGACTGATGGTCATGAAGTAGATGAAGTTAAAGAATTCAGCTACTTAGGCAGTAAAATAACCAATGATGGACGAAGTATGGAGAACATTAAAAGCAGACTAGGAAAGGCAAAAAAGGCATTCCTGGCCAACGGAAGTCTACTAGTATCAAATGTACGACAATTTGGGGAAGAAATTTCTGTGAATGTACGTATGGAGTACAGCATTGTACAGTAGAGGAAGATGAACTGTAGGTGGTGGTGGTGGTGGTGGTGGTTAGTGTTTAACGTCCCGTCGACAACGAGGTCATTAGAGACGGAGCGCATGCTCGGGTTAGGGAAGGATTGGGAAGGAAATCGGCCGTGCCCTTTCAAAGGAACCATCCCGGCATTTGCCTGAAACGATTTAGGGAAATCACGGAAAACCTAAATCACGATGGCCGGAGACGGGATTGAACCGTCGTCCTCCCGAATGCGAGTCCAGTGTGCTAACCACTGCGCCACCTCGCTCGGTGAACTGTGGGAAAACCAGAACAGAAGAGATTTGAAGAATTTGAGATGAGCTGCTACAGACGAATGTTGAAAATTCGTGGACTGATAAGGTAAGGAATGAGGAAGTTCTGCACAGAATCGGAGAGGAAAGGAATATGTGGAAAACAATGATAAGGAGAAGCGACAGGATGATAGGACATATGTTTAGACATGAAAGAATGACTTTCATAATACCAAAGGGAGCTGTAGATGGCAAAAACTGTAGAGGAAGACAGAGATTGGAATACATCCAACAAATAATTGAGGACATGGGTTGCTACTCTGAAATGAAGAGGGTTGCACAGGAGAGGTATCTGTGGCAGACCACATCAAACCAGTGCAAAGACATAGACAAAAAAAGGGATATCAAAGAATGTATATGTTATTTTTCATTTCTAACGAGATCTGTAAATTATGCTTATCCATTAAAGAGTAAAGAAAGGAAAGATATCAAGTTGGGAATCATCAGCATGTAGGATGGTTAGAAGAATAGAAACCCATTGCTGCACTGAGGAGCGTTTTCATAAACTTAAGTATTCTGAAATTATGGCGTTAATGCAACTGCTTCCTGCTGTTTGTGTGGTATTTGAAGTCATTCTTGTAATTGTAACTGAAATTTAGACACCAACAGTTATATATTTGGTTTCATCTCCAAAGCGAGATGTAGTGTATGTATGTATTTTGCCTGAAAGCTGGAATTTTCACAAGAATGAGTGTTGACAAATTGTGACTGGAAAGTCGTTCCTCCCTAATGTATGTGTATTATTTCTTCATACGCAACTCATAACAATCGAAAATATTCACATCAATTGTTGTGTATGTTTTCATCCTTAATGTGGGAGATGGCGTATGTAATTTCCTTGAAACGTATTGGTGCCTGTATCGAAGTTTGAACATCGTGGGAGAGGCAGAATGAAGAAATAGGGTTAGTGTGTTTGTGTCTGTGGGCCCTGTCCATAAGCCAGTCTTTTCGAAAATTTTACTTTGGTTGTGGTTCCTCCTTCCTGTGCAATTGTGTGTTTATGTGCATGGCTGATTGACTGTATCTGATTGTGTGGGTCAGTGTTGGTGTGGGTGGATGCTTATGTGTGTGGCTGTTTGTGTGTGGCTATAATTGTGTGTGTGTGTGTGTGTGTGTGTGTGTGTGTGCGTGTGTGTGTGTATCTGGGCTTGTAAGATTATTTGAACATGTATTTGTGGATATGTTTGTTTGTGGATGTAGTCTTTTTCTTCTTTTACTTTCTTCCAAGTTCTTATGTGAACCCATTATTTAGATGTTCTGAAATTGTGGTGTTTATGTAGCCACTCCTTGCTGTATGTATAACATCTGATTTCATTCTCGTAACTGTAACTGAAATTTGGACACCAGTGGGTAAACTTGCAGTTCCATCTTTAAAGCTAGATGTGTCTCACATATGTATTTTGCCTGGAACATAGGTCGTTGAGAAGAATGTGTGTCGACAAATTGTGTCTTAAAGTAGTTCTTCACTCCTATATGCGTATTATTTCTTCATACTTTCCACATTATAACTGAAAATATGCACATGAATGGTTGCCTATGTTTACATCTGTAATGTGAGAGATAAAGTAAATAATTTGCTTGATATGGAAGGTGAGCAGTACATATAAGTTAAAACACTATGGGAGAAGGAAGAAATGAGGATTGTGTATGTGTGTCTGTAGAGAATTTTTAGAAATCAGTCTGTTCGATCATTTAACTTTAGATGTGGCTCCTCCTTCCTGTGTCATTGTGGTTCGTGTCTGAGTACTTGTGTGTACATGCTGGTGACCGTGTGTGTGTGTGTGTGTGTGTGTGTGTGTGTGTGTGTGTGTGTGTGTGTTTGTGTGTGTGTGTGTGTGTCTGTGTATGTGGCTGTGTGTGTGTCTGTTAATGTTTTATGCATATATTAGTGGGAAATTTTGTGGGTATTAGTTTTTTTCAACTTCTTAAAATGTTTTCATACATGTATTACAGTGTATTGGTTGTGTGTGTGGATTTTTGTGTTTCACTGTCGTTTTTTATCTAAGTTATTTTGTTGCGTCTTTTATTTGCGATCCTTTTTTGTGTGTTTTTCGTTTCGTATTTGCATGTTTTTTGTGTGTCTTCTTTTTATTTAATTTTCTTTTCATGTCTTTTTTAAGGATCTTCCTTTTTCGTGTTTCTTTTTATAATTTTTTGGGGGCCTGTTTTCACTTATTCGCGGTTTTTCGTTGTGTGTCTTTTTTTACACGTCTTTCTCGCTTGTCCAATTTTTCAACCTTTCTTACGTCTTTTTTTGCAATTTTCACATGTTGTTTTTGTACGTTTCTTGCACATATTTTCCTGTGTCTCTTTTTTTGATGTCTTTTTTACACATCTGTTTTGAGAACATCTTTTTAGCAAGTCTTTTATTAAGCATATCTCTTTTTAGCCTGTCTCTTCTGTATGACTTCCTTTTATAGCGCATTTTTTGTGGTTGTTCTTTTATATGTTTGCAATGATTGTTGATAAATTCTTGATCGTAACTGAGCAAATGTATTTCAGGGAATTTATATGCTTATTTTCATGTGTAATGAGATCTGAAACTTATTACTACACTTTAAGAGGTGAAGGAGGAGAAGATATCAAGGTGTAGATCACTGGCAGGTAGGAGGGGATGAGCGGAAGGGAACACTTTGCCTAAAACTTTATATGTTTAAAGAAACGACGACTACAATTTGTCACATCAAAGTGATTCTTCTCTCCTGTGTGTGTACGAGTTCATCAAATATTCTTCATTATAACTGAAAATATGCACTGCAGTGTGGGAGAGGAAGTACGTTATTTGCCCAAAACAGAGTGGGCGTGGGAGCAGAACCAAAGATTAAAAATTTATGGAAGAGGCGAAACCTGTTCAGGGACCAGTCTGTTCGAATGTTTCACTTTAAATGTAGCTCCTCCTTCCCATGTGATTGTGTGTTTGCGTGCATGATGGTGTTTGTAGGGGTAGATGGTAGTGTGTATGGGTGTTAAGTGTGTGTATATGTGTGTGTGTGTGTGTGTGTATCTGTGGATGTTTGTGTGTGTGGGTATTTCTGTGTGTATATGGATGATTGTCTGTCTGTGGTTGTGTTATGTGGTTGCATTTGTGTGCATATGTGTGAATGTGTGTGTGTGTGTGTGTGTGTGTGTGTGTGTGGATCCATGTATGCATAAGTGTAGTGGCTTTTGTTTGTGTATATCTTTTTTTCCATTCTTGGTTTCTTTTCCAAGTTGTTTTTTGCATTCTTTATTTGTGTCTTTTCTTTGTGTGTCTCTTTTTATGTGTCTTTCTTTTTGTATTTCCTTTTCTGTGTGTCTTTTTTTGCACATCATTTTTCTGTGTGTTTCTTTTAATGTCTTTTTTGTATGTTTTTATGTGTTTTTTTCAAGTCCTTTTTTTATGTCTTTTCTTGCAGGTTTTTTGGTGTCTTTCTTAGCATGTTTTCTGTGTCTCTTTTCCACTTCTCTTTTTCCACGTTTTTTCACAATCTCTATGCATATTTTTCTTTTCTCCAAATAATATACGCAAAAAGGAGATAGGAAAGACACACGAAAAGCGACACACAAATAAAGACGCAAATAAACATTCACAAAGATGTTGAAAAAAAACAACAAAAGAAGGAAATAATCTTTTTTGTGCTTTTTTCACATATTTTTTGCAGATGTTGTTTGCAAATCTTTTTTCATATCTCTTTTTCCATACACTTTTTCTAAATTTTCTTTTGCCTATCTTTATTATTGCACACATTTCTTTCCACATCTTTCTTTAGCAGGTCTTGTTTCATTATCTCAGCTTCTCTTTAAGTATGTCTGCTTTTTACCAGATCTTTTCTTATCACATTTTTCTAGTGGTTTTTTTCGATGTTTGTAATGATTTTCGATAAGTTCGTAATTGTAACTGATCATCTGTAAAGCAACGATAGTATATGTTTATAACTGAAAATATGCACATGACTGGTTGTCTATGCATTCATCTCTAACATGGGAGATAGAGTATGTAATTTGCTTGAAATGGAAGATGGGCAGAAATATCGAAGTTAAGACATTGTGGGAGAGGCAGAATGAATAAATGGGGATTGTCTATGTGTGTCTGTGGACAGTGATCACACACCAATCCGTTCGAAAATATCATGTTAAAAGTGGCTCCTCCATCCAATGTGAATTGTGCTTTGTGTGTGTGGGTGTTCCTGTGTATGAGTGATTGTTTGCAGGTGATAGTGTGTGTGGGTGTTTGTGTATGTTGGTGCTTATGTGTGTGAGTGTTTGTGTGTGTGGTAGCACTTGTGTGGGTTGTGTCTGTTAGTGTGTTTGTTTGTGAGTGTGCATGTCTGTGTGTGATTGCATTTGTGTATAGTTGCGTTTGTTTGCATGTGTGTGTGTGTGTGTGTGTGTGTGTGTGTGTGTGTGTGTGTGTGTGTGCATGTGTGTGTGTGTGTGTGTGTGTGTGTGTGTGTGTATGTGACTGTGTGGTCATGTGTGCATGTGTGCATGCTCATTCAACATTTTTTCAAGTATGTATAAAAATATATTGGTTTGTGTCTTGTTAGTGGTATTTATGCTGATTTGTTTTGTGCATGTTTTATTTGCATCTCTTTCTTGTGTGTTCTTCCTGTTTTATTGTTTGTTTTCGTTTTTGTGTGTCTTTTTTCATGTCTTCTTCTCTCTTTTGTTGCATACTTATTTTGCATCATCCTTTTGCATTTATTTTTCTTGCTTCTCTTTTTATATGTACCTCCTTTTTGTATGGTTTTTATGTGTGTCTTTTTCTACATGTGTCATTTTCACCTTTTCTTCATTTCTTGTTTTGCATATACTATTTGCACAGTTTCCCTTGTGTATGTTTCTTTACTAGTAATTTTGAATGTCACAATTTTGCATGGCTTTTTCCCTGCATGTTTTGTAGTTTTTGTACATATGTTTTTTTGTGACATGTTTCTTGTGTCTGTTTTTTGAAGTCTTTTTTGCATATCTCTTTCGTGTGTGTCTTGTTTAGCACTTCGATTTCTAGCCTGTCTTCTGGTTTAGGACATCTTTTTCTCAGCACATTTATTTCTACTTGTTCTCTTCTGTGTTAGTTATGATTGTTGATAAGTTTTTAATTGTAATTGAGCATATACTTATATCGATCAATGGAGATGTTTATTTTCATGTGTAATTTTTGTATGGGTGAGTGAGTGAGTGTGTGTGTGTGTGTGTGTGTGTGTGTGTGTGTGTGTGTGTGTGTGTGTGTGTGTGTGTGTGTGTGTATGTGGCTGTGTGTGTCTGTTAATGATTGCTTAAGTTTTTTTGCATATATTAGTGGGAAATTTTGTGGGTACTAGTTTTTTTCAAGTTCTTTTGTGCATACTTGATTTACACCTTTCCTTTGTGTGTCTCTTTTTGTACATCTTCTTTTGTGTTTCTGTTGTTGCATGCCCTTTTTGTGTCATTTTTGTGCATCTATTTTTCCATACCTGTTTTATCGATTTTTTGCTACTTTTAATGAGTTTTTGTACAAGTCTTTATTTAATGTCTCTTCTTGCGATTTTATTGTTGTTTATCTTTGCATTTTTTGTCACTTCTCGCTTTGCGAATCTTTTGCACATCTTCTTTGCACATTTTTCTTTAGTTGCACATCTTTCTGAATTTGGGTTTTATACTTTTTGTATGTATTTTTCCCACATCTTATTTACACTTCGTTTCTCACCACTCTTTTTCCAAGTCCTTCTTCCATGTCCTTTTGCATGACTGTTTGTATGTACATCTTTATTCCATATGTTTTATACCATTTTTTTCTTATCACTTTTTTATTAAGACTTCTTCCTTTTTAGTAAGATTCTTTTTTAGCTTGTCTTTTCTGTTTGCACATTTTTTGCATGTTTGTTCTTCTGTATATTTGTATTTTTTAGATTGTCTTATCTTTATACACATCTTTTGTTTGTAATAATTGTTAATAAGTAGGTAATATTATCTGAGCATCTGTATATCAACGAAAGAATATTTGGTTTCATGTGTGATGAAATATGAAATGTACAGTTTTCCATAAAGAGGTGGAGGAGTGGGAGATATCAAGGTGTAAAGCATAGGTACATACATATACGTGAGCTGATCAGGAACACTTCGATGTAGTGAGGAGCCCTATCATCAGCCTAGATATTCTAAAGTTATGGTGTTAATATAGCCACTCCATCCTGCTTGTGTATTTTATGTCAGTCTCGTAAATGTAGCTGAAATTTAGACACTAACAGGTACAAGTTCCTTTTCATCCATAAATCATGGTTTGACCTATGTATTTCTTTTGTCTAAAAGGTGGGGTGTACAGAAGAATGGGTGTCTATCATTGTGACTTGCAAATAGTTCCTCATAACTTCCTTATTATAACTCAAAGTATGCACATGAGTGGTCATGTATGTTATCATTTTCACTGTGGGAAATTAAGTGCGATATTTTTTTGTATAGAGGGGGGGTTGGAAAGAATCGAAATTTAAAACTTTGTGGGAGAGGCGAAATGAAGAAATGATTGTTGTGTATCTGTGCTAAGAAGAATGTTCAGGAAGCAGTGTGTTCGAAAATGTTACTTTTGATGTGACTATCCCTTCCTGTGTGGTTGTGTGTTTGTGTGTTGGTCCTTGTGTGGGTGGGTGTTTGTATGTGTGAGTATTTGTGTGGATGTACGCATACATGTGTGTGTGGGGGGGGGCATGTGTGTTTGTCCATGAATGTGGTTGTTTCTTTTTCAGAATTTGTAATTACTGTTGACAGGTAAGTAACTTTAATTCAGCATCTGTGTATAATCAAAAGTATGTTTTTGTTTTCATTTATAATGATATATTAGCATTCTATTAAGAGATGAAGTAGGGGGAGGTATTAAGATGGAAACCATTGGTATGTAAATGAAGGTGAACAGACTGGGGACACTGTTCTGTGGTAAGAAGTCCTATCATTAGCCTAGATGTTCTGAGATTATGATGATTATGTAGCCACTACCTCCTGTATATGTGATGTTTGATGTCATTCTCATAACTGTAACTGAAATGTGGACACCAATGAGTACATGCTGGGTGTCATCTTTAAACTCAGTCATGGACTATATATGTATTTTGTCTGAAATGTGGCGTATTCAGAGGAATGGGTGTTGACAAATCGTGTCTTAAAGTAGCTGCTCACTCTTGTATGTGTATTATTCCTTTGTATCTTCCACATTGTAAATTAAAATATGCCCATGAATGATTGTATATGTTTTCATGCCTAATCTGGGAGATAAGGTAAGTAATTTGCTCGAAGTCGTGGATTGTGTATGTGTGTCTGAAGAGACTTTTTAGGAGTCTGTTCAGAATTATTATGTTGAATGTCCCGTCTCCTTCCTGTGTGGTTTCTGAGAGTCCAGGTACTTGTGTATCCAAGTCTGTGTGCAAGTGATTGTGTTTGTGTGTTTATATGTGCATACTCGTTTTTAATTTTTTCTTTTATGTATTAGGCTGTATTGGTTGTGCATGTTGATTTTTGTGTTTTTTCCAAGTTACTTTCTGCATCTTTTTTTGCATTTATTTTTTATTCCATGTCTTTTTTTTGCATATTCTTTTAGCATCTGTTTGCCATGCTTGTCTTGTTATATATTTCTTTTGTGTGCCTTGCATTTGTTATTTGCATTTTTTCACTTCTTTGCACTTTTTTCCTTGCTTGCATTTCTCAGTTGTTAAATTTTTACATTTTTTCCACTTTTTACAAGTCTTTCTGTACGTTTTTGTGCATCTTATTTTCCTATGTCTCTTTTTAGACGACTTTTTTCACATTTGTTTTGTGTATGTCTTATTCAACATGTCTTTTTTAATCATGTCTCTTTTTTCATTTTCCCTTTTTTAGGGCTTCTTTTTATACACATTTTTGAGGGTGTTGTTTTCTTTGTTTGTGATGATTTTTGATAAATTCTTAATTGTAATGGATAAATGTATGTCAGTGAATTTACAGTTTACTTTTATGTATGATGATATCGGAAACCTATTCCCTTAGATTAAGAGATGAAGAAGTTGATGATATCTAAGTGTCAAGATTGACAAGTCGGAGAGGATGAGTAGACAAGGAACACTTTGCTGCAGTGGGTAGTGTGTTCATGAACCTAGGTACTCTGAAATTATGGTGTTAATACGACCCCTTCTTGTGGGTGTAATATTTGATGTTATTCTCATGATTGTTACTGAAATTTAGACACCAATGACTACATGTTAGTTTCATCTCTAAAGCGAGATATTACTTATGTATGTATTTTGCATGAAATGTGGGTGTTCTGAAGAATGGGTGTCGACAAACTGTGATTTGTAAGTGGTTCTTTCGTCCTGTGTACGTTTTATTTCTTCTTATCTTCCTCATTATAAAAGAAAATATGCACATCGTCAATGGTTGTGTTTCTTCTTGTCTCTAATGTGGGAGATGAAGTATGGAATTTGCTTGAAATGGAGATGGGGATTATAAAAGTTTAAAACATTGTGTGAGAGGCAGAATGAGGAAATGAGGATTGTGTACCTGTGTTTGTGGTGCCTTTTCAGCAGTCCATCTGTCCCAAGATTTTGCTGTGAATGTGGCTTCTCTTTCTTCTGTGATTGTGTGTTTGTGCATGTAGGCACTGATTGGGTATAGGTAGGGTGTGCTTTTGTGCATATATATATATATATATATATATATATATATATATATATATATATATATATATATATATATATGTGTGTGTGTGTGTGTGTGTGTGTGTGTGTGTGTGTGCATGTATGTACGTTTTTTCAAGGGTGTATGTGTGTTCTTCATGAGTGATGTGTTCTTTGCTGTTTTCATGTTTTGTTGGTTTTTTCTCTAAGTTGTTTGATCCATACTTCATTTAGGTATTTTTTGTGTATCCTCTTTTGCAAGTCTTCTTTTTGCATATCTCTCTTTTTGTGTGCTTTTTTGTGTTGTTTTTACATGGTCTTTTTTGCATCATATTTTGCATGTCTTTTTTTGTCTGCCTTCCCTTATATGCCTTTTTCCTCTACCTTTTTTACGTGTACTCCTTGTGTCCTCTTTTGTGACATCTCTTTTTGCATATCCTTCTTTCTTTGCTCTTCTTCTTGGCACATCTTTCATTGACACACCTACTTTTGCATGCCTTTCCTTCCACATCCATTTCTTGTTCATGTCTTTTTCTACTACATCTTTTTTTGAACATCTTTTCTTTCATGTCTTTTTACCAGATCTAATTTAGGATGTTATTTTTTTACAAACCTTTTCTAGGATGTCTTCTTTTTAGCATATATTTGTTTAGCATTCCTGTTTTATATATCTTTTTTTGCATTTCGTTTTATGTGGTTGTCCTTTCCCATGTTTGTATTGATTGCAGATAAGCTCATAATTGTAATTCAGCATGTATATGTATCAACTAATTCATGCAGCCATTGTGTCCTACATATGTAATATATGATGTCATTCTGGTAATATAACCGAAATTTAGACACTAATGGCCACATGTTAGTTTTCATCTCTAAAGTGAAATATGTTGTATGTATCTGTTTAGCCTGAAAGGTGGTGTGTTGAGAAGAATGGGTGTCGATAAATTATGACTTGCTTAATATGTCTTTGTATCTTACTCATTACAACTGAAAGTATTCACATCAATGATACTGTATGTTTCCATCTCTGGTGTGGAAGATGGAGTATGTAATTTGCTTGACATGGGGTTGGGCAGCATCCAAGTTTAAAACACTGTTGGAGAGACAGAATGAAGAAATGAGTATTGTGTATTTGTATCTGTGGACCCTGTATTGAAGCCATTCGTTCGAAAAATTTTCTTAGCTCTTTCTACCTGTATGAATGCCTGTTCGTGTGTGTGTGTGTGTGTGTGTGTGTGTGTGTGTGTGTGTGTGTCTGTGTGTGTGTGTGTGTGTGTGTGTGTGTGTGTGTGTGTGTGTGTGTGTGTATGTGTGTGTGTGTGTGTGTTTGTTGTGCATGTGTGTGTGTGTGTGTGCATTCATGTGTGTAGGTATTTCATGAATGTGTTAATGTGTGTTGTTTGTGCATGTTGCTTTTTCGTGTTTTCTTTGGGTTTTTGTTCCCAAGTTAGTTTGTGCAACAGTTAAAAATTGTTCAAATGGCTCTGAGCACTATCGGACTTAACTTTTGAGGTCATCAGTCCCCTAGAACCTAGAACTACTTAAACCTAACTAACCTATGGACATCACACACATCCAAGCCCAAGGCAGGCTTCCAACCTGTGACCGTAGCAGTCGTGCGGTTCCAGACTGTAGCGCCTAGAACCGCTCGGCCACCCCGGCCAGCTGCATCAGTTATTATCACCTTCCTTGGTACGTGTCATTTTATACATCTCCTTTTATGTATATCGCTTTTTTTGCATGTCTTTCTCGTGGTGTTTAGTTTTCATGTCATTTTTATTGCATGTCTCTTGTCTGCATCTCCTTTTTCCATTTGTCCTTTTTTGTGTGTCTATTTTAGTATGTATTTTTTGTGTGTATTTCTTGCTTAATTTTTCTTTGTGTCTCATTTTCCATTTCTCCACTTATGTGTTTTTTTGTATGTCTTTCTGCTGTGTGTCTTTTCTTGCAGGTCTTCTTGTTGCTTGTCTGTTTTTGCTTGTCTTTTCTTCTCATATCTTTTTCTTGTGTGTATTTTTGCATGTCTTATTTTTTCACACATCAAAATTTACCTATGCGTCTTCTTTAAATCTTTTTTCATGTTTTTGTGTCTTTTCCTTATGGGTCACTTACTGTTTTTCTCTTCTTTGTGTGTTTTCTTTGGTGTCTTTTCTTTGCATGTCTGTTATTTGCATCTTGTTGCACATATCTCTTCTGCATACATTTTTTGCACATTTTTTCGCTATATATATATATATAGCACATATTTATTACACGTAATGTTTTTGCATGTATTTTTGCATGTATTTTTTAACATCTCCTTTTAGCGTATCTGTTTCTTTTGTAATGATTGGTGATATATTTTTAACTGTATTTGAGGATATACATTGCACCTAATACATATATTTGTTTTCATGTGTAATGAGATCTGGAAATTATGCTTTTCCATTAATGGTTGATGGATGTGACAGTATCAAGATTAAAACGTTTATGGGGGAAGGAGGGCTGAGCACAGTTGACACACTTTGCACTGGTTTCACTTTCAATGTGGCTCATACTTCCTGTGTTATTATGTGTTTGTTTGTGTGGGTGATTGTATGTGTGGATGAATGTCAGTTTGTGTGTGTGGGTGTTTTTATGAATGTGTGTGTTTGTGTGTGTGCATATGTGTGTGTGTGTGTGTGTGTGTGTGTGTGTGTGTGTGTGTGTGTGTGTGTGTGTGTGTGTGTGTGTGTGTGTGTGTGTGTATGTTTGTAGTTTTTCAAGTGTGTTGTTTGTGTGAGTTCTTTTTTTCCTGTTTCGTTTGGGTCTTTTCTTAAAATTTGTTATGTTCATCTATTATTTTCGTCCTTTTTTGTGTTTTCCTCTGTGCCTTGTTTTGGAAAATGTCATTTTGTATGTTGCCGCTATCTTCACACTTTTTTCTACATCTTCTTTGCACATTTTTATGTTTTTGCAAAAAAACATGCAATAAAAACAAACACGAACGTATGAAACATAACAAGAGACACAAACGGAAAAAATGCAAATAAGCATTAACAAAACCAACAACAACAAAAAATCTCTGTTTTTGCTCTTCTTTGCCCATATTTTTGCACATCTTGTTTGCACATATTCTCTTGCACTTATTTTTAGATTTATTTTTGATTGTCACAATTTTACATGGCTTCTTTTACATTATTTTTGTGGTTTTTGCACATATTTTGGCACATCAGTCTTGTACATTTTTAATGCATCTTATTTGCTGTCTCGTTTATAAGTTGTTTTTCCATATCTGTTTTGGGCATGTCTTGTTTAGCACTTCTTTTTTAGCATGTCCTCTTTCTGTGCTATCTCTGTTTGAGGATGTCTTTTTCGCATTTTTATTACTGCTTCTTCTCTTCTGTGTTTGTAATGATTCTTGATAAGTTTTTAACTGTAATTGAGCAAATGTATATCAATGAATGTACGTGTTTAATTTCATGTCTAATGAGATCTGACACATATTCCTATATTAAAAGATGAAGGAGTGAAAGATATCAAGCCATATAACATAATTGGGTAGGATGGGAAAGGGGAGACAAGGAACACTTTGCTGCAGCGGGGTGTGTTTCAGTAAAACTGGGTATTCTGAACTGATGGTGTTAAATCACCCCCTCCCTTCCACCCCCTGTGCGTGTAATATTTGATGTCATTCTCATAATTGTAACTGCGATTTAGATACCAATGTGTATATAAATGTATAACAGAAAATACGTGTATCAATGGGTGTATATGTTTTCATCTCCAATGTGGAAGATGAAGTATGTTATTTGTTTGAATCAGAAGGTGGAGGAAAAATAGAAGTTTAAAACACTGTGGGATACACGAAATAAAGAAAAGAGTATTGTGCATCTGTGTCTGTGGAACCTGTTTAGGAAACAGTCTTTTCGAAAATTTTAATGTGGCTCCTGCGTGGATGTATATATGTCTCTCGCTCTCTCTCTCTCTCTGTGCATGTGTGTGTGTGTGTGTGTGTGTGTGTGTGTGTGTGTGTGTGTGTGTGTGTACATCCACATATGTAAAATTTTTCGTGCCTGTGCAGTGTCAATTGTTTGTGGATACTGTTTTTTTTGTGGTTTGTTTGGTTTTGACTTCCGAGTTACTGTGTGTGTAGCATTTATTTTCTTTTTTTGTATCTTCCTTCTTGTGTGCCTTCTTTATGTGTGTGGTTTCTTCTGTGTTTTTCTTTGTATAACTTTTTTGCATATCTGTCTTATGTCATTTTTTGGGTGTCTTTATTTCGAGTTCTTTTTTGTGCATTTTTTATATTATATTATTTTGCAAGTCTTTGTTATGAAACCCCTCCTTTTGCATGTCTTTTTTGCGCGTTTTTTGGGATGTAATTCTTATGCATCTTTTTTCTGTGTCTTTTTTTACGTCTATCATTGCATGTTTTTATTTTGTCGTTTTTTACGTGGCTTTTCTCCTTGTCAGGTTTCAAGTTTTTTGTCTTCCCTTTTTCAGTGTGTCTTTTCCTTACATGTCCCTTTTTTGTATGCCCCTTTCTTATGTGCCCTCTTTTAGTGTCTTTCCTTTGTATGCCTTTTCCTTACATATCTTTTTTTTGCGTTTTTCACATCTTTTTGCATGTTTCTTTTCCCTCAACATTTTTTGCCTAACTTTTCATATATCTTTTGCACATTTTTTTTTGCTCAGCTTTTCTTTCATGGTCCTTTTGCATGTCCTTTTTTAGCATATCTGTATTTAGCACAGCTTTTTTGCACATCTGTTCTTTTATGTCTTTTATAATCAAATATTTTTGCACATCCTTTTATAACTATGTCATCTTTTTTAGCACATTTCTTTTGTAGCAGCTTTTTTTGTTGTCACTGTTCTTTTCTATGAATGTGATGGTTGTTGATAAGTTCTTATTTGCAATTGAGTGTATGCATAGCAACAAACGTATGTGTTTCTTTTCATGTACAATGTAGTCTGAAACGAATACTTTTCCATTAAGAAGCGAGGTGGGGAAAGATAAAAATGTGATGTAGGGTAGGTGGGAGGTGAGCACACTAGGTACACTTTGCTGCAGTGAGGAGCCTTTTCATAAACCTAGGAATTCTGAAATTATGCAACTACTCCCTCCTGCATGTGTAATACATGATATCATTCTTGTAAGTGTAACTCAAATTTAGACACCAATTGGTACACGTTCGTTTTCACCGCTAAAGCGAGATGTGACCTATGTACATATTTGGCTCGAAGGTGGAGTGTTCAGAAGAGTAGGAGCCGACAAACTGTAACTTGAAAGTGATCCTTCCCTCCTGTATGAGTATAATTTCTTCATTCCTTCCTCATTATACCTGAAATTATGCACATAAATGATTGTTTATGTTTCTATCTCTAGTGTGATTCATGAAGTATGTAATTTGCTTCAAATGCAGTGTGGAGAGTATCAAAGTTTAAACATAGTAGGAGAGGCAGAATGAAGAAATGAGGACAGT